>NW_026856435.1:0-77275 GCF_026571515.1 Ruditapes philippinarum
AAAAATAATTTGAGCTGATAAATTGAAGCAAACTCTTTATTTGATGAACATTATTCACTAAATGAACAAGATCATTTAAAATCCTTATTGATTAATAACTATCTCTTTTTTATTTATTTTTTATTGCTTTTCTGTGCATCAGTGTATTGATTTGTTCCTTTGACCAAGACATTATAAACAATTACTAAAATTCACAGGTCATGTACACTGAACCAACAATAAAAAAGTTTAAAAAATAGTAAAAATAACAACAATATCACACCTTCGGGCACATGTTTTGTGTCAAACCGGTCTTATCAGTGTCTTGACAGCCAAAAACTTATAGAAAAATAGAACCTGTTCTAATGTTCTGGCAAGAAATTATCTTCATGGATGTCACATAATTTCTCATTAAAAACCATTTAAGTAGGGTGTCTCATTATCAAATTCAAGAGAATATGATACTTGCATTCAAGACTTGGATAGGTGTAGACACGTCCTAAGAGTCTTTTAATTTGCAGTGAAAGAAATCATCTGTAAACAGTGCTTTTGGGGGCGGGGTGTCACTCAGTTAATGAGTAACAGTAACATTTTTTCTATGGAACTTTATTTACTAAGAATATGAATACCACTTATTTAGGTATGTCCAACATATAATACATTTAGTAACTTTAATTAATCTTCTGATATAAAGTAAACTTACATTCATTGATCATTGATGCCAGCACTATTTTGTGTTGAGAATTGAGTACCGCTCAAGCCGGTGCTAGGGGGCGTGAGAGATGTTGCACTTATTCATTATCTCTCATGTACAGACTCAATAAAACCGAGTCTGCAATTCAAATGTAATTTTGTTGTGATTAATGCTTCCGAGGGATCACTTTGTTTCCAGAATTTTTTACAAGTAACTGCTTAGTTTCCCGCAGACCCATTCACAAAAGAATAGAGAGATAAAAAACATTGATAAAAGTGAGTATATCATGAAAACCTACACCCACAGAATTTGATCCTTCAACGTTAGGGCCGTTAGATTAGAATACAGAGGACCAATTAGTGACGGCAGGAACCTAAGCTCAGTCGACGTGTTAATAAGAGATAATACAGTTTATAGAGATTTACTAGCTGATAAACGCTCACTGAGATTCAGCTGGCTGGAAGGGTTAATTGGGAAGGACTGAACTAAAGATTTCCTGTTTTCCCCAAAAACTTCCTATCTCTGGCCAGTGATTAACATTTTATCATAATAACATGGTTTGTCACAGTATCACTGATAGCTGCACCCATGATCATATCATGTCTTAAGTCTGTATAGTTTTAGCTGGAGGATACCAGTATATACCAGTTAATACTTTATACTATACAAGTAGAGAGAACATTTTAGATATAACGAAAACTTAAGTTTAACTTTTAAGAGATGCATACACTTTTTAATAAGAAATAAAGACAACAAAAGATTGGATTATATTAAAAAGAGGTTTTTAATCACTTACAACTCACAATAAAAAATACGTTGTAAATTTCTTTCATATTAAAGGCATATCATGCCTCAGTGATTAATAATATTTTTCTTTTTGAGAAGGTGTAAATAATGTTTATAACAATACATGTAATAGATTCAAAGCATTATTGATGCTATCATTCAATTTGGTAAAAATTAGAGCTGAATGAGAAAACAAATGTTAAAAAGTAGCATAATGTAAACAAAGTAGTATTTTGACTTCGATACAAAATACTAAACCAACTTAACAATATATAAATAACACATGGGTTTGTGGGTAACAGTAAAATATCATCACGAGGAAAATACTGTTAGTAATTATATATAATTATCTAGTACACAAACTTTTCTATCTCCAACGTTTCAAGGGGTTAAACCCCTCTTTTTCAAGGGGTTTCTTTATTTTTAAAAATCACATATTTTTCTTCTTACATTTATTATCTTAAACTATATTATGTATACAGAAAATGACGTCGTTGACGTCAATAATAAAAAAACGGAAAACATGATGATGACGTTTTCCGTCAAAATTATTCCACTGCATAACGTTGTTCCCCTTATTCACTGTTATTTAATATTAACATAGCAGGAATTGTGAAACTTATTTCATTGAGAATACATTAAAAATATTAATAATAATAATAAAACTGATAATGATTATAATAATAACTACAATTGATGCGTACTCGAGGGTAACAGTACTTTTACGAGGGATGATATTTTTACTGTTACACACAAAACCCATGTGTTATTTATTTTATTACCTCGAACAAATACTGTGATTATCTGAATTTGTAAACTAAATCTAACTGTAACAAAAAAAACAAGAATAGCAATAACTAAACTGTCCTTACCTTGCAAGTTTTAAGTGTGTTTTAGGCCTACTTGAAAGCTGTTTTTCTTTTATTCTTTAAGCAAGTGATAGACATACAATAAGCTATTCTTTATATTATAGAACACAAAACACTTACCCATTTATAAGGTTATGATCTGTGAAATCTGATCCTTCTGTATCCAGAATATTCTTCGAATGGTTTTTGACAAAGTGCATTTTCAAAATAACGATGATATCATACAGATGTCTGTCTTCCAACTGTTTCTGTAACGTTTCACTGGTAAAAATTATTAAATAATCTTTTGTTGCATTCTTTAATCATCTGCATGTTCCAGTTTGACACACAATTATTCACATTACAATTACTTCCGTTGAAAACGGATGTTTATTTTTTGACTATTCAACAAAAAGATATTTTATACGAAAAAAGAAATCTAGAGTGCAAAAAACTTAATTTTATGAGAGTCATTAGTGCTTTGGTGATGCCCTAGGCTCTATTGTCGAAAATAAGTATGAATTGAGAGAAAAATGGCGGCAATTTTATTTCATTTTGAAATTATTTAAAAATAAAACCACGTGACCCGAATTTTTACTGATAAAAATACTGTTACCTTTGTAACAGTACAAAATTCTTAGTCAAGTTGCACACTTGCATAAACAGTAAGAATAACCCCTAGAGGCCCATGAGAAATTAACATTACGAAAAAAGTGAGGGGAAATTTTAAATCCAAATGTCAATTGTGAGTTGAATGTTGGTCCAACTAATTCTACTTCGCAACGAGATATTTTGCTATTTTCCTGACTGGGCAATATCTTGCCTCTGCGTCAAAACGAAAATATCTTAAATATTGTTTTGACACGTCAATATATTTTGACTAAGTTAAGTATGTGCAACAGTTACATAGATCATAAAGGAAACTGATGATGACCGAAGGACGGAATGATGAACGGAACGGAGTATTACTATATGTCCAAGCCAATTTATGGTGGGGGCATTAAACTCTCAAATGTTGAATATTTTTGTACTTTTCATAATTATAATGTGACTATGTCATTAAAAGTTGAACAGACATGTCCATGCTCTCATGGAAAAGATAATAATTTGAAATCTGAAGACAATCCTTCAGTAAAGATATGATTTGGTGAGAAACATGTTTTAGAAGTCTGAATTAAATAAGGAAATTTTGAGTATAAGGGGATCATGATTCTATAATATTGATGCTATAGTTATGAAGCTAGTCATGATATTGTATAAAGTAAGGTGTAAGTTTTTTCATTTATAAAGAAGTTAGAGCAAACAATATCAATTTTTAAAGCGAAATTCAAGTTCAAGGGGGAATAATTCTGAACATATTCATGCTAGAGTTATAAATCTTGTCTCACATGATAAAGAATATACATTTCAAGTTAGAAAAAGATGGTTAGTTTTAAAATTCAATTGGACCACAGACCCATTCACGAATAAACACATTGATAGAGTGAGTGTATCGTGTAAAAAAAAAACATAAACAGAAATTTTATCCTTCAACGTTAGGGCCATTGGATAAGAATGCAATAGACCTATTAATGATGATAAAACTCTCATCATAGTGGACGTGTTAATGGGAGATATACAGCTGAAAGTGATTTAATAGCTGATAAGCCCTTACTGAGATTCAGCAGGCTGAAAGGGTTAATGCATACATCGTCATGGACACTTTGACAACGTCAACGGCGTCAAATTAACTTAATGTTTTACCCGCTATTCAGTTTCTTCCGATTTAAACAGCCATTGTACCTGTCTGGCGTATACTTATTACAAGTATGTTTCTTTGCTATTAATTCATGAATTTCATATTAAAATTTTCATTTGAAAGCAAAGATATCACTGGTTCCAATACAGTATGTGAGATGTGTTTTAACGCAATCTACGATATTTTGGCGATGCTATTTTTGGTTGTCTGGAGCGTTTCTTATACGATATCCTGTCATCACTGCTTCTTAATCCTGTTTGACATTTAAACACAAGTTGCCATTTTATGGTTGGTTTTGTTTTTAAAGCAAAGAATAAAATCTTAGTTGGTGCAATATTAGCGTTGCTATGAACTTAAATATCATTACGTTGCTCCGTCTGTGAATTTGAAGTCATTTTTCCAACAAAAAAATATATGCACCTTCATTGCCTATAATCGTCTTGTTTATTTGCGTATGACGTCATAACTACACTAAATATCATGTTATAGTATCCTATGATGTCACAACATGAAAACGAGAGTTTGCGTTAAAATATCAACTTTAAGCAACTTATTATTCAAGTAGATATCGTCATGAAATCAAAGTGCTCCGTGATTCGTTGATTATGTTGCCATGGTAATCGGTGCTTTGCAAATATTTCTTTTATCATTTTTTTTATTAATTTAGTGATATGTAGCAGATAAATACTTCATCAAAATTTTCAACAATCACATTAATATGATCGCTTATGATAATTTTATAGCCTTGTCTACGAACTTTCCGGATATCCCTCATACAAACGCTTTAATTTACGCAAGCTTTACTTTTTGGGGTGTTTTGAACCGAATCGTATTTTTTGTTCGATTATAAAAAAAGGAACGACACAAACTTGGATCTAATTTGGCTATAATAAACCTAGTAAATAGAGGATATTTGTTTGTTTGTGTGTACGATGAAATTTTATTTCATCGAGTTGGCTATTAAAACAGTATTCTCACGAGTGGCCTAAAACAAATTCAAACGTTATAAACGTTAATATTAAAATCTGTTTTCCCCACTGGTACCCTCTATTATGTACATGTATTAGTCGAATTTCTCATAAATTCAAGAAGTCTTGGGCCGAAAATAAGTTCGACAATCAACGTTAAATGGCAGTGATAGTATTTATTTTATTAAAAAAAAAATGAATAATCGCTTATTTTAATAATAAAAACAAACAATTCTAGAAGAGAAAAAGTCCAACCATCAATCCATATTTCTGTAACTTATTGCGAATTTATATTAGATCTGGCTTTATGAAATGTAAGCGGCCGCCATTTTTAAAAGTTGTGTATTTCACTGGAGGAAAATAATTGTGTTTTATTCAGAGGGATATCATTTGGATTTGTTAGTAATACACCTTTTTAAAAGAAAGAAAACTTATTTGAGGATTGTAACAGACAATAAATAAGTGTTGACAGATGTGAAGACTTTCCAAAATTTGCTAGGAAATTTGAAAACTTGGAATTGTTACGAACGCTGGTTTTTTTACTTATTCTTTGCGCTGATGGCTGTCATTGCTTTTCAAGTTTTCATAAAGCATACGGCAGTTATTGCTCGTATGATACTAAAATATGCCCAAATGTCATCAAGAGCAGTTTTGCGTGTGATAGGAATGTATTTGTCAGACTGTCAAAATGAAACAAAACATTAGAGACGATATTATGTGATTGGTAATTTGAATGCTCTTCTTTTTTTATAACTTTTGGCATTTAAGTTATATACCAATTTCAGCTTTGCTTTCCTCTAAACAGCCTGACATTGTCAGAATTGTCAGCAAAAATAAAATTGAGGTACCACATAGGAAAAATTCATAAATGTAGTTTCGTCATTGAAAAGTGTAAAATTATATTTTGCTTATTTTAACTGTGAAATTATCAAATAAATTTTTTACGAATAAATCAGTAATCCACCGAAAAGCATAAAATAAATAGGGTTAATTTTGGTTCTCTTCGCGAAAACAGAATGTGCTTATAGGCTAATGATTGCATAATTAGCCCGGTATCCCGTCGTGACTGGTTAACGATTGTTTTGCTATAATTACTGTCACAGTGATACTTTATACTTTTTTATACTTTACGTGCAACACAGTTAACGCATAAACGTATACCTACTCCGGAAGATCGGTGGTACATAATTTTTCAATTCAAGAGTTCACGACGTCATAACTTTTACCCGTAGATTTGTTAATTCGAAATTGAAATTTCGTAAAGTTGAATTTGTTAAAGGTTTTTTTTTGACGTTACGGGACTTGAAATATATTTTCGGGATTTATGTACCATTTGAAGTCGGTGTGAACCACGATCATTTGTGTTGAATTTTCAGATCATTTCATCGCCTTTTTGCCAAAATCAGTACTTTTATTTAGCACAAATATTGATCCTATAATAAAGAGCGTTGTAACACTTTTCTTTTGAATCAGACGAAAATGTAAAAAGAAAAATCAGTTTCAATTGTTTTCTGAGTAATTTCGTAAGTATCCTTGAAAGTATATTTTCGAGCTTTCGTTGTTTCGAGTTATTCGGTGTCGCGATGACCGTTACTTGACAACGTACAACAGTCATTATTAGATAGTTTTTTTATTTTGTCGCCAAGTCAAAATGAAATGTTGCCCATCAAAAATTTTCCAAACATATGCAGACATTACATTAAGCATATATATTTTTCAAACAAAATGAATTAGAAAACAAGTTTCATTGTACAGTGATTTTATCGTCACTTAAGTGTGCCGGGTTGACAATAAAATGGGGCGAGTCATAATGGGGGCGAGTAGTCAGTGGGGCGATCTTTTATATTGACGACCCGGTGCCTCACTTTGTACTGTTTTCAAGAAAAGACATTTTGGTAGAAACAAATGTCCTCCATAATACATATAAACATTTTGAGTGCTTCCAAAATTATAAAATTTCGCTCGTTGACTTTTTTGTCTATATAGTTGTTTTTGTCGTTACGACGTGGTAATTATTTATCAAGGGTAATAATAGGGCAAATCCTTTCCCTCATTTCTTGCATTTTAACAAATTATTATTGTTCCTGTCTTTAATACATTTTAAAGATATGATATCAAATATATTCATAATAATGACAAATTATTAAGATTCTTTATTGTGATATAGAAGAATGGACCATATTAGCATTAATTATTGTAATGGATTGCTGGATTGTTGTTTGTTTTTTTAAATGAAAAGAGCAAATTGCAGAAATTGAGATCATTTAAATTTGTATGATATAATATCTTTTTTTCGCATCAATTAAAGACACGTATGATTATTAACGTTTTATATTTGACAAAACACCATTAATATTTTGTCATTAAAGCAGAAATAATAAAAATAAATAAATGTTCATAAGGTTTACAGCTCAAAGTTTTCGAGATTTTCAAGGTCATCTGCAATCTTTTGATTTAACTCTTAACCTTCTAGAACCTATTTGTGATTGGACTGTGTTACCATTTAAAAGAGCTTAGTCAGTCTGCACATACGTGCAGTTTTGACCAAGGGACCATAGGACTTTTTCAGCTTAAAAGCTGGTCAAATTAATAAAAATGCAGCATATGCTTTGCTCTCTGGGTCTATGTTTGATTATCTCTGTCAATGCTAGATCATGTGAGTATATGCTTGACTATCTGTGTATATGCTTGATTATATAGGACTATGGTTGACTGTGTGAGTATATTCTTGACTATATCGGTATTTGCTTGACTATCTGGGTATATGCTAGACTATATGGGTCTATTCTTGACTTTCTGGGTATATATATGGCTACCTTGGTCAATGCTTGACTATCTGGGTGTATGCCAGACTATCTGGGTCTATTCTTGACTATCTGGGTATATACATGACTACCTGGGTCAATGCTTGACTATCTGGGTATATGTTAGACTATCTGGGTCTATTCTTGACAATCTGGGTATAGTGTAAGAAATCACAGATTGTCATTTCTTAGCTTGTATAATTCGTTGCAGAGTTCATGAAAATGTTAAACATGTAGGCATTTACCTTGTTAACTGTTTGTCTTTAAGCAATATCCTACAGTATAACTTACTATGTTACTTAATCTCATGTATTTAATGATTAACACAAATTCATAGAGGCTGACATTTTTGTTGTTGTTGTTGTAGTTGGTGACTCTACGATTTTACGTTTATGTGATAATTACTCATTATAGGACTGACTTAACCAATAGGAAATATACCTTTATATTGTTTCGTCTCAGAAACACTTCACAGTCACATGAATTATTGTTATATTTTACAATTTTGCTTTTTAATAGCAAAGCTCCATTTCGAGCGTCTGTAACTCACCCGCCGTTCAGTAACCTATTTTGTTGATAATATGAAGATTAGTCACTTTTTGTCATAGTGTTGTATATCAAAATGATTGTTATTTTACCAAGAATTGTATTTTATAAGTTTTACATGCATATTACTTACTTTTGATGAGTAAAAGTCATTATATCAATGACTGGTAGTTTGTAGTTCCTGCCATTTACCGTTCATTACCGTTCATTGATTTCATTGCCTAACGGTCGCCGGACAGTAATTCATTGGTTAAAAGGGTCACACCCCTCTTTCTGAGACTCCATCCATTGGTTGTTTTAGATCACGTTGACACAGACCAAAGCTCATAACACGGGCGGCGATCAGTAAAATCCAGTTGCGTACGGTTCTTTGACCGGCAATATTAGAAAAGTCAATGAGTATTTATTAAGTCCGTCTAACCATTCGTCCATTATGTCCGTTTTATTAGTATTCGAGTTGTGTCCACTGGTATTAGATCTAGTATCGGATAAGAATCTATTGACATTAATCCGTTAATAAATTATCATCTGCAACATTATACTGTATAGATTTATTTAGATGCTGAACGTTATTTATAATTATTAGTCAACATCTTCGTATAATAATAGATTTTTATGAATTGTTTAAACAATAAAACTATTGTTAACTTTAAAACTCTTCTTAGTAATTCTGACTACCGCCGGCCATTACAATATACATGACTACCTGGATCAATGCTTGACTATCTGGGTATATGCTAGACTATCTGGGTCTATTCTTGACTATCTGGATATAAACATGACTACCTGGGTCAATGCATGACTACCTGGGTCAATGTTTGACTTCTAATGTATATTGGCCTTTATTATCTGGGTTTATGCTTCACTTTAATATGGGTATATGCTTGACTGTCTGGGTCTATGTTTGACTATCTTGGACTTATCGTGACTATCTAGGTCTTAGCTTGACTATCCTAAGTTTGACACCAGTCTTATTTTTTATATACACATTTTATTGTTTATTTTCAGCCAATACACACCCGCAAAGATAGAAGATCTCGCCGAACGCCATTTGCACATAGTCGTCAATCTTCCTTGACAATGGCGACGAACTGTGAATGCCGAAAACTGTCGGATTTCCGCGAACAGTTCCGAAAATTAGAAAAGGACAAAACTGCAAAGAAACCATGCTGCGTCAGCGACAAGAAAAATACCAAAGCGAGGTTAAATCGCCTCGTTCCTATGATCAGGATAATGAAAAAATACAATTGGAAAACGGACTTTATTGCCGACATGATATGCGGTCTTACCGTCGGAATCATGCAGCTATCTCATGGTATGGTATATCTAAAAAGAGAATTATTCAAACAGGGATACGTTACTTTTTAGTTAGATTCGGGGACATTTGGCTTTCCTCAATTATGAAGTTATTACTTCAGTTTATTTTTAATAATACCGGTATACTGACCACGTTTCTGAGTCTGTTTCCTGCTTTTGATCATTTTGATGAATGTAACAAAAATGAAAAAAAAATGGTAGTGACTCGAAATTAGAATCCAATCCAAATGGTAAGTTGAGAAAACAAGGATAATTTACAAGCCATCTTAAACAGTTTTATGCATTTATTTCGGATTATTTTTGGATAGATCAGCCAATTTGAACAACAACTACTACCAATCGCAAGTATGTAACGGTACAGTTGTTTCCCTTGTATTTATATTACAGGAATGGCGAACGCTATGTTGGCTGAAATGCCACCGGTTGTCGGCCTTTACATTTCTTTCTTCCCTGTTCTAATATACTTTATATTTGGTTCGTCTAGACATATCTCAATGGGTTAGTATAAGTCAATTTAACAATTTTCCTAATGAATTAATAACTAAGCGTAGAGATCATTTTTGTACAAACAACATTCAAATAAAGTTTAATAATAATGTGTACAAGGGCGCTTTCACATACTGAGGTACTCAGTTATTACGAAATGTTATTTCTTCAGACATGAATCATATAAGATATTTTAGCCAACCATATAAGACGCAACAGGAACGTCCTCGTCATAATAATTATGACATAATAACTTCCTAATAACTTATACGAAGACTGACGGAAAGGGCCTAAAAGTTGCGATTGGGAATTGTACTCTTGATTCCATATATGACATTGTCGAATTAATGATATCTACTTACTATTATAGGGACTGTTGCGGTGGTTAGTCTTCTGACCGGTTCTGTAGTGGCTAAGTTTTACGTGGATGACAATGGAGGAAGCAAGGACACGTTGCCTGGCAACTCGAGTCTCATCAGTAACGGCACATTAGATCCGTTTGAAGACTCAAACTCTGAACCCTTCCTGCCAGACTCGACAAAACTAGGGATAGTGATGACGATCTCGCTGCTTGTTGGATTTACACAGGTCTGCACATGAATTAGTCAAATTGCTATGTTTACCATTGAATTCCAGATAAATTCGATTGCATGCAATTATTTTCACAACATTTTATAGTGAATAAAATATATTTTACAACCAAAGCATTGTCTTTATCTAGATAAAATTCATCACGACGTCATGCACTTGTTTTATAAGTTTGATATAGGTACAATAACTCTCATAGGAGTTATTTCCCTTCCCTTATTTATGTTTTGGTTTTAAATAATAATGCGTTAAAGAGAGAAAATAAAATGGAAAAATACATTTTTTTAAGATTGAAAGAGTGGTTTCCTATTCTTATTTCAAAAAAATAGTAATAATAAGTTACACTGGATATTTGCACGAAAGATAATAAAATAAGCAAAAGACATGATTTTAAGATTAATTGTGTTGTATTCAGATAATAATGGGTGTATTGAGGCTTGGCTTTGTCACAACATACATGTCTGATCCTCTTATTGCCGGGTTCACAACTGGAATAGCTGTTCACGTGGGTACCAGTCAAGTCAAACATATTCTAGGCCTTAAAATCCCTCGTACAGACGGCCTCTTTCAAGTTGTCAAGGTATGTAGTAAATGAGAAAGGAACAAGGTAAAATAAAATAATAAAAACAAAAACAAAAAAAAAACAATCAAAGCATCGATTTGAATATTCGCGCCTTGAGCATTTCATGGAAGTTGCATAATTTTCATTATTCGATTGATATTTTGTGCCTTAAAGTAGATTTATATAGACACAGTTATATCATTATGTCATAAATACATAAGCATTAATTTTACAAGTGCGGCCTTCAAATATGATATCTATCCCAATCTTTTTATTTGTATTCTAGAATCTGCAACACTATTGGAATAGTAATATTATACTTAAAAACAAATTTTTTTGTGTGAAATCTTTACGCTTTTTACTTTTGTCATTTTTCATGTCGGGTATTGTTGTTGTTTTCATACATTTATTTCTACAACAAAATAACGTTGTATGATAGTTTCGAGACGTTCTATTGAAAATATCAGAGTTTAATCGTATACATGTACCTAAACATACCTGGAGTGCAGGTTTTTGTTACCCACACTACAGTTACCGCACTGTCTTTGAGGATAAAAATAAGCATGCTCGTTGGTAAGTTCTTTTTTTTTTAGATTTACTTGTTGTGCTGAGAGGGAAAGAGATAACAATAGAAAAGTTATTATCAGATGCTCGTACATTGGTATTTTTTTCTGGAGTTTCATATTTTTTCGAACATTGGACAGGTTTTTATTTTTGCCTTTGATACAAAATATAATGAACATCAAAACACTCGACAATCTGGCATCGCCCTCTCGTACTAATCAGATAATCAGTTCTTTCTTTTGATGCTCTTTCTATTACTAATTTATAATAATTACAACTGATAAATATTACGTGTATTATATCTTATATTGTTTACTTACTTAAATCATACATCAATTGCCAAAAACGTTTCGGTTTAACTAACTGAAAAGTATTATGTTTTTTAAACAAGACATACAAGTTTATCTTTGAGAGGATCACACACACAAATATTGCGACCCTGATAGTCTCGTTGTTCTGTATTGTCATCCTATACCTGGTGAAGGTCCATATAAACCAGAGGTTCAAGGCCAAGATGAAGATGCCTGTACCCATTGAACTGTGTGTGGTGAGTTACTTTTATATGTTGTCATTCTTAATTTAAACAACGTTACGCTATAGATACCCCAACCCCCTCTAACAGGACTGTAACGTCTGTTTACTGATCGTAGTTAGCTAATTTTACACCTTAGATTTCACAATTCAAAGGACTGCTAACATATTGAACAGTTTTTGGTGAGCCAAACTTTATAATGGTGGCTTATGTGGTTAGTACCAGCTCTAACTTTGATACGAATATTGGTTTCTTTGGTCTTTAAATCTGTTATATTACCCCGTTAGAATGGACGCTATTCGTTACGTCAGTCCTGTGATCAGGTGAGCGGCCTGTTTACTAGCTGTTTTGTCGCGATCATCGACATTCTCTAAAGTTACGTCGACAAAGATAATCAGTCTGTGTCAAGGTGTGTTTGAGGTGCCAAAAGATGATCTTTCTTCTCTAAAAATAATTTTAAACTCGCCTCTCTCCAAAATTTGTGACTTAATTTTAACGTCATAATCGACGTCATTGTTCACACAATCGTATATCATTTTCATTCTTGCGATAAAAATATACAAGGAAATCTTGCTTCTTCCACAGCCTCACATTGGAAATGAATTTTATACTATAATATTTTTTAAGAATAAAGTCTTTTTATGTACATGTAAATTAAATTTGTGTTCCAGGTAATAATCGCAACGATTACATCATACTTTGCCCATTTCCACGAAAACTACCATATCAAGGTCGTTGGCAATATGCCAGCAGGGTAAGTCACCGCTAAATTTAGTTACATGAAATGTGTGCGAATAAATAAGTATTGAGTAGCGATCGATTCTTAGTACATACATCATGCTTTTACGACAGTCACTATTTATCCGAATGCATAAACCGCCTTCACTTCTTAAAGACAGGAGGCAGGAGACAGGATGATATCAAGTATAATTATTACTTGTTTGCTCTAATTAGTACGTTACATAAATTACTTTCATAATATATTGTTCTTTGCCATGCGGATGGCTCTTTAATAACTGCTGTAGACTGTTATATGTTTTATTATTTAAGGCCACTTCGCTATGCAATCTGTTCATGTACTTTTGAATAATTAAAGTCAGCTTTTTAACAGCCTTATATTATTTTGCTTATGCAGTGATATTAATTCACTCCACAGACATAGACATATGCTGTATCATATACGCATTATTTAAATATGCTTATTTTGAATAATGCTTGATAATCAGACACAGAATGACAGGATGCGATCACAAACAAATGCTTATTAATTAAGCACTTAAAATAAAAAAATAAGCCTTTGCAAGACTCATTTACTGGTACCAACTTCGAGTCTTTCAGCTTTTTTTGCGACTCAGAAAAATAGACTGACGGACACCAGACGACACATTTTGGACTCCGCGGTAAATTAAATAACTTTATGGAATTATAAGTAAAATTAACAAATAATGTAAGAATGTTCAAGTTTAACTATTTAAATTTATTTATGTAAGCCCTCAACAACCAACCATGCGCATTTTAACTCTCTATTAATTTAATTCACGTAGGAAAATATACGTTAATTACTAATGCAAAACTTTCCCGGCACAGAACCTTGACTTAAACTTTATTTCTGATAATTAAGTTCTAATTTAAAAATAAAATAATTATTCAATTCTTGTTCAAGTTTCCTTAAGTATATTTTCTACTGAAAAAAAATTACTTTTCAATGTAAAATAATATTTTACTCTAATGATTTCAGAGGTTCTCAGTCGCGGCGTCCTCGCTGCTAACAATAATCTGCCTTTTATATACGTATTGCTAACAGCTTGCTAACGGTTTGCTAACAATATTTGAAACTTGTGAGTTTCTTAACAAAATACTAACAAAGGGCACCGAAATGGTTGCTTACAGTGTTAACACTGCTAACAGATAATAAAGTACGAGTTAAATTCACACAAAGCGCCATCAATTAAATCGACAAATCTAATATAAAAATAATAAGAATACACAATAATGGGAGATCGGTGACGCAAAAAAACCCCAAACAAAATAGTATTTTCGTATGCATAATTTAACGCTTCCATAAGTAACATCACTTGATAAATCGAAATAAAACATGACGAAGTAATTACACGACGTTATCAAATCGTGCATAACCAAAATGGCTGACAATAAACACTTCCGGGTTTAAGTTTACAGTAAAATTTCCGATATTAGCGTAGGGGTAAGCTTTCAAAAATAATTTACATTGACAATCAGTGGTGTTTAACATTTTTACAACATATCAACCGTATATAACAGAAAATAAATATGCATAGGTTAACTAGAAGGTAAATAAGGTCGGTGAAATGCGGTGCATCACATTACCCCCCTCTTAACAAGGCAAAGATCCATCTGCCTCACAAAATATAACAATCATGAATTATAAACCAGTTTAGAAAAGCAGACTTATGCTTAATTTTCAAAAAGAAAATCAATATTTAATTATTGCCATAATGTTTAATCTGACCTAAATGTCCCTTTAATTCTTATAAATAAAAAAGTGTTCCTTTAACGTCTTAATTTCATTCCACTATAAAAAATTAAATGTCTCTTTAGAAACTACCTGAATGTCATTACGGTTGCGAACATTTATTGCATTAAACCTTTCATATTCAAAAATAAATTACTATTAAACAAAAACACTCTAGTCCAAGACATACGAAAAATACTACAGTTTATACAATTTTAAATACCTATGTCTATATCATCAGAATAATTATCTTGCTTTACAATCTAATATAGTCTCTTCCTCTTTCAAACCGTCTATGGCCATCCCTCGATTTTCCACCACTCCTCCTCAGTCGCTCACGATTTGCTGGTCTTTCTCGCTTATCATCTTTCGTAACATTTCTATCTCCCTCTCGTCTCTTGTTCCGCAGGTCTTTCTTGCTTATCACCTTTCTTGACATCTCTATCTCTCTTTTGTTTCTCATGTGCATTTGCTGGTCCTGATTCACCTCGCACATCTTGTACTTCCGGTCTCTTATTCTCTTTACTTCTGTCTTCATTCCTTGCCTTCCTTTCGCTAAGTTCACTTCTCAGCTCCATTACTTCTTTCCTTTGGTCATGCACTGATTTCTGTAAAGACTTTATCAAACCTGCATTCGCTATTACTTGCTCCCCCACAAAACTTCCGGTTTTTCTTATAATTTCTGACAGGATATTTGTAAATCTCATTTCTCGTTTTTTGTTATCTTCCTCGTAAGATGAGGATGTTTCATCAGATGACGATGATGACTCTGACTCTGACTCTGACTATCTATACCTCTTCAAACTACTTCGTCTAACTCTCTTTCTTGCTCTACTGTCTCCGTCTGCCTTTCTCTTCCTTTCTCTTTCTCCTCCTCGTTCTACCTTTTCCGTACTAATCTCCGTTTCCATGCCTCCAGTCTGTGTCTGTAAACTTTCTTCTTTCTCCACCACATTTCTTCTGTCCTCCTTCGCCATCTCTTTAACAAGTCCATCAGTCGCTTCGTCTACCTTTTCCCTTGCCTGTTCCTCCACACCATCTGCACCATCTAAGCTATCGTGATTATCTGCTCCATTCTATTCTGTCTCCTTTTCCTCTGTCCTCCTTTTGCCCCTATTTGCAACCCGTCACTCCTACTCTCCGTTACACTTGCGCACCTTACGACCCTTCTATTCTCATCTGTCCGTACGACTCTAAAATATAACGCGCCACTAGTAATGGTCAAACCATTAACTTCCTCCAACTCTGATAACTTCTTTGAACTGGCCTTCAATTCTGCTCTTCTCAAATCAATTGGTCCATCTATATCAACGCCTTTCTCTACTTCCATCATTCTCCCATCGCTATCATCTTCTACCTTTTCTCCCATCTATTCCGTTCTTTTTTCACCTATTCCACCCTCCTCTGCTTTTGCTCCTCCTTCGCTCTCACCACAATCTTCCTCTACAACTTTCTCTATATACTTTGACGCCATATATATTTCTGGCAATTCCATTTCCCGGGCCTTATCAAATACACTTGATGACGCTGGGCTTATAGTCTTATTGTCCCACCACCTACTGCTCTCTTCCTTGGTTAGCATTTTCCAATCTTTTTCTCCTACTAGATAAGGTTTGTCATTGCACACAAGAAAGGGTTCGGAGGCATCAAATCCCTTTTCATTCATTATGGCCTGGTGCCTAGCAAAATATCTTACATGGCTAAACAAGGTGTTCTTCGTCTTGCTCCTAAAACGGCAGACTCTTTAGAAGAAAGGATGGTCATCATTTGACACGTGCTGTTTGTAGATGTGCTCTTCTTTTTGACTTTTTGAATTGATCTCTTCTCTTCCTTTCCTTAAACAATGTAAGCACAGGTATGCTCTTCCCCTGGGATGTGTTTTCCGGTTCATATCTTAAAAATAATTGATGATTTTAGGATCACCATGCATATGTTGCATAACGCCAGCCCCATTTCGCGACAGAATAAAGGTTCCTATGTTATTAACGAGCTCCATCTCTGTATCACGATTCATAAGTTCCTCGGTGCTGTATTACGACGACGTCTTTGACTCAAAACCACTTTACGCAAAATGCCGACTCATGACGCACGACCACACGACGTAGACTTCGTTTTTTAATATGTACTACTTAGACCTGCAAACCCCTAGACCCTGTAATATTCGCTCTTATACATAAATGTTTTCCTTCCATTATACCTGAAGAACACCTGGTTGTGAAGGTTTAACTGGCATTGCTGTAAAAGTGAAATAACTTTTAAATGAAATTAAAAAAATATAATAACACAATATTTTGTAAAAATTCTTAATGACTAATGAGTAATGATTTAATGATTTATCTTCGTTTTCTTTTTCAGCACCTTGATCCATCTGGGTACATTCGTACCTAAATATAGTTTCAGTTTATCGTGATGGAACATCTTTTAAGAACCATTTCTTTCGAACTGTAACAAATAGTTCAATGACGACTATTTTTCTATCACCACAAGCGGACCATCATATTTCTTTTCTAGCTTTGGTGCGACACCATGCTTCTTAGTTTCATGAAGGTACCACACTAGATACCCTGGATTGTAGATGTTTAATAACCTTTCACCATCATAGAAAGCTTCGCTGTTTTCAGCAGATACCTTCAAATATTTCCTCGCTAACCCGTGTGCAAAGAAAATGTGGTTTCTTAAAAGCTCAACGTAATCACCAGGATTACTGTCTTGAGTACTAGTATGTGCCGGTCGTTCGTAGATAAAGTCTAAAGGTTACCTGATTTCGCGACCAATACTAAGTAAGTTTGGGGAAAGCTTTGTCGATTCGTGCTCAGTGGCTCGATAAGTCCAATCAATGCAACCTAGGTAAAGGTCCAAGACATATTGCTTTTCATCTATATAAGCTTTTATCATCTTGACAATCGTAGCATTAAATCGCTCTGTGATCCCATTAGATTGCGGGTTGCGAGGACTTGCACGAGTTTTCTGAACATCAAGCATTATGCATAATTCTTTAAACAATTTGCTTTCAAATGCTGCACCTTGATCACTGTGTATGCTCAGAGGTGCTCCCCATCTTGAAATGAAATCGTTGACGATTCTAAGCGCGCATTCATCAGCTTGCTGGTTAGGCACCGCCATGACCTCTACATACTTCGTGAAGTGATCCGTCAGGACAAGTATATATTTATTCCCGCGTTTTGAAATTGGGAATGGACCGAGATAATCTATCCCTTATGTATCCCAAGGCGCACCGCTAGGCAAGTGTCCAATAGGAGTTCCTGGTTCTTGAGCTGGAGCTTTGTCGCAAGCACATGTGTCACACTGAGCAACGTTAAGTAGAACATCGTGTTTTAAATTAAACCAATAAAATCTTTGCATGATCTTTTTTTTTTTTGTTTTCTTTACACCTAGATGCCCGGATAACTTTGAGTCATGCATGTGTTGCATAAGTTCTTTCTTCAAGCAGTTTGGAATCAGAAGCAGACGAAACTCGCCCGAACCATTCTGCTTTTGAAATTTCTTTATCAAGATTCCAACTTCTATGAATATGCAATCCCATAAAATCCAAAGGTGCCGAGTGGCGGCAGCTGCCCTCTCCATATCAATGCTTCTAGGTTTGTGTCTTTCAGTTTTTGATTTAAAGATAGGACCGAGGTCAGGGTCTTCTGCTTGTTTAGCCGCAAGCTTTTCAGGCCTGATAGTAAACAGCAAACTGCCCAGCTGGCGAGCACGTCGGTCAAAATCAGATGATCAAGGCTGTTGTCCGTCTTCAGCAGCAACAACTTTGGTCTTTTCATCTGCTTCGCTGGTGTTATTGGAGACCGTACTTTGCGGAGTGTCCTTTACACTACAACTTGTCATTGTGGATCTCATAATTTCTGCACGCCTCTTGCACTTCTTACAACGTTCACATTTAAAGGGCTCTAAATTATCTACTTCCGGGCACTCGCAGTCTTTTGGATTCTGGCATCTACAAAGTGCGTCACAATGACCATGTTTTGACTCTGCTCTGTATTCAATAACAAATTCGAATGGCGCCTAGCAACCACCTAGCAACTTTTCCATTCGGCTTCTTTAGACTGAATAGCCACACCAGGGCTTGATGATCTGTACGAACCACAAATTTTCTTCCTAACAAATTCTGCCGGAAGTACTGAATAAAATACACAACAGCTAGCAGTTCCTTCTCAGTAATGCAGTAGTTTCTTTCAGCTTTATTCAAAGCCCTACTGGCGTAGGCAATTACTCGCTCTCGACTTTCTTGCATCTGGTGCAGTACCGATCCAATACCGACACCACTTGCATCGACATCTAATATGAACTCTCCGCCATCATTCAAAGGATATCCCATAATTTCCGGTCCCGTCAAAGCTGCTTTCAGCTTGTTAAAAGCTTCCTCACACCTATTGTCCCAGCTAAATGCAACTCCTTTTTTAGTAAGGTCTACCATAGGTCTAACTACAGTTGCAAATCCTTTAACAAACTTTCTATAGTAACTGTCGGTTGCCACAAATTTATAAACCTGCTCCGGATTTTCTGGACTTGGCCACTGCAAGATTTTGGCTATATTGTTTGGGTCAGGTCTAACTCCATCCTTGAAAACTGCATGACCAAAAAACGTTTCTTCGGTCTGAAGTAAAAATGCATTTGTTCGGTTTTATTTTCAACCCAGCCTTCTTTATTCTATCTAATACCTCATCTACTCTAGCAATATGTTCTTCAAAACTTGACCCGTATAAAATCACGTCATCAATATAACTAAGGCAAGTGACCCAATTCAACCCTCAGGAGGCACTCTCCATACACCGCTGGAACGAACATGCTGACCCATTAAGCCCAAACGGCATTCTTTTGATTTTAAACTGCCAATATTTGCATACAACAGAGCTCTTAGGGGTGTCCTCTCTTCTAAGTGGTATCTGAAAATAACCACTTGTCAAATCAAATGAACTGGAGAGACTTAAACCTGTCACATCATCAAGGCATTCTTGCACTCTTGGGAGAGCAAACCCACTCGGCTTCACCAATTCATTGACCTTTCTGTAGTCCACACATGGCCTCATTTCTCCAGATTTCTTTCTCACTAAGACAATTGGACTGGCCTCAATAACATCTTTCTTTAAAATATCCTCTATTGCCTGCTTCTCCTCATTACCATGTGCTAAAGGTACACGTCTCGGACGCTGCTGATTGTTGCTGCTTCCCCTGTATCAATAGTATGTTCAACTAGGTGGGTTAAACCTAAGTCCCATTCATTCTTCGAAAACGAATCTTTATACTTCAGAAGCATACCACCTATTATATCCTATTAATGCCTTGTGTAATCTCCTATCATTTTTCGAGATTTTGTCTGGATGAAATTAACTATATGAAATACAGCCTCATCAATTGTAGTCGGCTCTTTAAACAGTAAAATTGCCGATATTAGCGTAGGGGTAAGCTTTCAAAAATAATTTACATTGACAATCAGTAGTGTTTAACATTTTTACAACATATCAACCGTATATAACAGAAAAAAATATGCATAGGTTAACTAGAAGGTAAATAAGGTCGGTTAAATGCGGTGCATCACAATATATATTTAATATATAGAGAATAAACGATTCAAAATACATGATAAATACCATACTGCCGCTATTTAGGAGAGTAGTCAAGGGATGAAGGATAGAACACATTTTTGAGTAAAACATGAAATCACTCAAGCGTAACAATAGCGAGTTGCCATCTTGTCTTGCAGATCTCAATTTCTCAATAATCCGCCATTTTCAACTAAGTGTATTGGGCAGTCCATCATTTGATTTTATTTTCAATTAATAAACATAGCAGACGACGTCAGTTAAAATCTGGTCGTATACAGCAGACGATTTTGTCTTCTTACGACAACACTAAATCATATTTTCAATCGTTAAATACGCGAACAAGTTTAATCCCGTTTTACTTTTTTTGAGATATTAAACACCTTTTTCTAAAAATTTACCATCACTTGAGCGGTTTACATCGAAAGAAACACATCGGTACTCTATTCTATTTTACAGCGAAAGGCATTCATACGGACACAGGTAAACATTTTAATATATGTTTTCATAATTTTACAGAGATAAACTGCCCATTAGTCAATCAGATAAGAGGACTGTTTATTGGATTTTATTTTCCGCTCATTTAACTTTGGCCGTCGTTAAATACATTGACAGTAAGACTACTGTGGTTTAACAGTCAATTTATGTACCTTAAATAAGCAGACGATGTTAACAGATATTTAAACAGTTTGCAGACGACGGTTTGTGTTTCATCCTTTTCTACTTCGTCGGAAAATTCCATATCAAATAAATCTTGAAAAGAGTTTTTATGTTTTCTGATATTTTTTTTACATCATAAATCGGATTTAAACCTTTATAAACTAGTTAATCTATCTGTATCATAATTTGTGTTGTAATCTACTGTTTCTGAATTTTAGAATGTAGTTTTCCATTAAAGTTGTATACTTACTGAAAAAATCTTTCTCGTTATAAGGTTGTATGCGCTCTTCCGCCATTTTCTGAGCATCATCACTTTCCTCCCCATTGTCTATAAAAGTATTGTATATTTCATCGAATTTTTTATCGTTTGTTTCTCTAGCTCTTTTCCATTAATTAACATCAGCCTCATTATCTTCAAATCTACAGAATCTACCTCATGCTCGCTATCGCTCAACTCATCTGTTTTCGTTTCTTTGATTTCTTTGTGTTCAGGACAACATCCGCTTTTGACATGTCTTTGCACGTCGTGATTAGTGTCGAATATTTGCCCACAATCATGGCAAGCTTGTCCTTTACTTTACATTATTTCTTCCGAATTATCTTCGTAATTATCTTGCGACCTCTTTGGTTCTAAGTAATTCTCGATGTGATCTGTTTCAACTCCAGCTGTAGAATGATTAACTTCTGGAAAACCGTTTTCTTTTATAGAACCCCCCAGTGGGATCACGTGACCCTCGTATTCAGCATTTTTACAACATGCATTTTGTTCAATAATTTTTTTTCACTGATTGTCTGGAGTTAACGGTTTTAAGTCCACTAATAAATACCCGTAAGGATACTTGGTAGCTTTTGCAAATGGTTTCAAGACCTTTTCAGTATTCCCTTGGTACATCTGCCAAGCTTACGTCATCACTGATTGCTTATCTACCGGGTTATTAAACAAAATTAAATAGTTACAATTCCTTTTCTGTGTAGGATCTTTGTTTCCAAACAAATTCTGATTAATTGAAATGACCGAGAGAGACCTGTGATGAGATCCCTCCGTAAACAAATCTGTAATGCGTTTATCTTTGCCAGATTCAGAGAACAAATCATCAATGATCAGTAGATTGTTGACTTTAGTATCAAAGTAGTCGTCGTCATCTAGGTCGGATGGTGAAGCTTGAATGAATTCTACTCTTGGAAAAACAGTTCTCTTTATGAAGGTGTATAAAGGCTGCCATCGTTTATAAAGCCACACAGTCCTTTGAATTTTGGGTTTAATTTTTTAATCATGATTGCAGCAAATCTTTAACCATCGTGGTCTTCCCACAGGCTGAAAATAAATATTTTATAAATTAAAATTAATGCAAAGTGATACGAAATAAAACAAGGTAACAAAGAATGCAGAAAAAAATAAAGGAAAAAATCTCATAAATTTGAAAGACAAATATATGTAGTGAATTAAAAGACTTTAACAAAATGTTGAAATTATTTTTAAAATGTCAAAATATTTTTAATTTAAATTATCAAATCTATATTGAACTACTGAAATGCTGAATATTTTAAGTATTAAGAAACAGTAAGTTGAAAACAACAATTACCTGTAGGACCTGAAATCATCATGCAATATGGATGTTGAAAAGTCAAGTCTTTCCTGTCAACCTCTTGTGCTGACGATGGTGGTGGTGTCACTCCAACCATCGGTGGTGGTGGTAGAGGAGGCGCTCCCTGAGGAGTAGGAGGAGGCACTCCCAAATGCGCTCCCTGAAGAGGAGGATGATGAGGAGGCGCTCCCTGTGCCCACACATGCGATTCGTGAGCAGGTGGAGGAGGCGCTCCCAAATGCACCCTCTGGGGAGGAGGAGGAGGATACGCTTAACTTGCTCTTTCATGCTGTTGTCTCTGGTGTCGTAACATAGTGTCTCTTCTCGAAAAAACTTGATGACACTCTGGACATTGTATTTTATCCATCCTCTCAGTTCCAAAGCCAAACACGTAATGAGGCAAATACCTATTTTGTCTTGGTTTTATAATTATATTTCTTTCTGACAAATTCTACGCCATCGTTTGCACACACCTCAACCAATCACAGGCTTGATTCTTTCAGTTCGCTTATATCATATTGATCAGATTCATTAGTGTTTCATTTCTCTTCGTGTGAGCTAACGGAGATGTTCTTAAATCATTTTGTATAGTGTTTATAGTCATAGCACTAAAGAAATTGTATAATATTTGTATTTAAGAAAGTAATTTTCTTGGTCTCGCCCGGCTCTTTCTTAGTCTTGCCTGGCTTTTTCTTAGTCTCGTCTTGCTTTTCTTAGTCTCGCCTGGTTTTTTTCCTGTGTGTTCTTGATTAAATTTGAAATATCTGAAGGATACTTTAATGATCCTATTTTAGTTTTTTTGTAATAAAATTAAGAAAAAAAAATATCTGTGTATATATCTCTTTTTCAAAGTTTATTATTTAACTAGAGACTAATACTGCATTTTTCATTATCATTTTAGTCGTACAACAATCAACATGGCTTATACATGCGAACGGTGCAAAGTAGTTTCACTAAGCTAAGTAAGCTGCTCCAGCATAGAAGAACAGAAAATCATTGGCAAATATATACATAACCTAGCTGCAAGAAGATTTTCAATACAAAACAGAACTTAGATCGTCATATGAAGAAACATGCCGACGAAAATTCTCACTACTGTCCAAAATGTCTTAAAGTGTTTACAAGGAAAGATGCGCTTGATGAACATTTTTCACAACATGAAAATCAAAGTGGTGTCGGAATGAAAAGAACTCATCGGGTCAATGGATTATCCATGTCTGAATTATACACTTACATCCTTTATTAGCAAAAGTATATTGAATCTGAAGGGTATATTTATGAATGAATATGGGAATACGATTTCAATCTAATCCCATCATGAAAGAATACATCGAATCTTTGGAAATAGTTTTGCCCTTAGAACCGAGAGATGGCATTCCATGGTGGACGTACTATGCATTTAAAATGTATGCAGAGACCTCGGCTGATAATCAGATTAAGTACTTCGATGTGACATCTCTGTATCCATTCATCAATAAAACAGGGACAATACCCTTAGGTCACCAAAATATTATCACTGAAAATTTTGAGTTTAAGGAATTATGAAGGGTTAATTGAATGTTAGATCATTCTACCAAAGAAACTGTATATATTCCCGTCTTGCCAACCAAATGCAATGGAAAGCTTAATATGTTCACTCTCTGTCGCACCTGCAGTGAAACATATGAAAATGGAAATTGTAGCCATATTGATGAAGAAAGAGACTTTACAGACACATGGGTCACCGATGAAGTGAAGATGGCTTTATAACAAGGTTAGAAGTTACTTAAAATTTACGAAGTTTGGCATTTCAATGAAATAGCCAAATACGAACCTCGTACCAAAACAGGTGGTCTTTTTACAGTATATGTGAATACTTTGTTGAAAGTCAAACAGGAAGTCAGTGGTTGGCTTAACTGGTGTAAAACTGAGACAGACCGACAAAAATATATAACACACTATTTTGAAAGGAAGGGCTTCTTGTTTCATCTGTCAAACAAGAAATAAAGAACGTATGTTTCATAAATGGTGAAGCAGTCCAGTTAGACTTGGCATATAATACTGATTTTATAGAAGCTTCTTTGCTGCTGCAGCATACACAACAGCTCAAGCCCGATTAAAATAATACAGTTGTTTACAACCATTAGGTTAAAGGGTTTTGTATTGTGATACCAATTTTGTTGTGTTCACCTCTGTACAGGGTGAGTGGGATACTCCATTCGGTGACTTCCTAGGAGATTTAACGGACGAAGCTCCAAAATATCAACAAACTAAAATCGCCACTGGGGGACCAAAGAACTTTGCATATTGCTTAGCAAAACCAAACAAAAAGGTCAATCTTCTATTTGTAAATTCAGGGGAATAACGCTGAATTTTAAGAACTTAATGGATATAAATTTTGATACTCTTAAAGATATGGTTGCGGGACAAATACAAAATCAATGCATTTAAGTTGTAGACAGTAAAAGAAATCTCTAAAAATAGAGAAACTTGCCACATCATAACGAAAACTGAAACGAAAGATTACAAAATTGTGTTTGACAAGAGAGTGTTGTCTGAAAACTACAAATCATTCCCTTACGGTTATTAGTTTTTATGTATTTATTTATGTATTGAAAATCACCATGTTTAATTTTTATTAATGCATTTACTGAAGTACATGTATAGATATTGTATTTATGTATTTTACATTTGTTTTAATTAACCGAGACTTGCATATTTATGTTGTAATTATTGTAAATTAAATGTGGCTAAAGTCACAAAAACTTATTATTCTTTTATGTCCGTCTTATCAAAACACAGACTGCAGGCTAACGCCAGTAGACATCCCTATACCTTCTTAAAAATAATATAAAACACTTAACAGTTAAATATGTATTTAAGATTGAACATTCAAAGACAATGTTTATTTATATTTCTGATTAATTGTTTATAGGATTAAACACTAACTACATTAGCAGACAGTTTAAACTATCGCATTTACTTTCTGAACGTTTAAACTATAATTCTTTCTCTCTGAACGTGGTCCATACCTCTCTACCTTTATCTTTAATTTATGAAAAGATAACCTAATACCTGATACATTTTGTCTGTAGAAATTGTTAAACAAATCGTCAAGATAAAATGCCGGTTCAAATTTGTCAAGCAAATGTACATACAGACTAGACAATAGTGGACTAGACTGAATGTCTGCCTTTACCTTTTGAATAAAACAATCGGCTTATCTACGTTTGAATATTTCAACAAACACTTTCGGACTGTATTGCAATGGGTTTAGCCATACATCTGTGAATCCATATTCATTTAAAATAGAATATACCTAAGCTGCCCAGGAGATATAACAATTTTAATGAAAACCTGTGGATGAATATAAAGCAGACTTTAAGTTTTCATGTCTGTTTTGTTGTTTTGGATGTTTACGTGTTTTGTGATGTCTGTCTTGTTGGATTGTCGTTGACGGTAAGTATTTTCTCAACCCCCCCTCACCCATTTTACCCCCCCCCCCAACTTTTCAGCCTTACAGCCCTTATCCCTTTAATTCCCGTATGTGCTTGTTTTAGTTGATATTATTTCACATTATATGTCACACTCTTTTCACCCTTATGTCCGCTCTAGGTTTTTTGAGTGTGTCGGGGGCCGCGTCCTGTGAACGTTGCCTTTGCCTTGTTGATCTTTATTCTTGATTTTTTTAAGATAGTATTATTTAAATGAAGAATATGTAAAAAGAATCTTATTATTTGAACATATCTTTGAATATATAGTGGACATCGGCCTCCGAATAAACTGCTCCAGTACATGTACTGTGTTTTACGCCTAACAATGACTTGCACAATTTCAAGTGAATCCTTTCTATATCCTTAGATTTTGTAAAACCCATATTGTACAAGAATAATTTAATGTTGAGGAAACAAATGCATCAAAGAATCGGAGTGAAACGGAAGGGGTCACATTATATTTGTTAATATCAAGGAGTAAAACATTTTTGGCTTTCCTAGCTTTTCCTGTAGCATACTGATAATGAAGTTGAAAGGACCCCGTATAATTAAAGACTACACCCAAATAGTTGAAATTATCAACATTCTCTAATAAATTATTATCGAATGACCATTTTTCATTTTCTTTGATTTTTCCCCAGTTCCTAAAAAACATTGTTTTAGTTTAACTATGTTGACCTCTAGGCCCCACCTAACACAATAAATAGAGGATATTTGTTTAGTTCAGTGTAAGATCGGAATATATTTCACCGAGTGGACACCAAAAGGTATATTTCACGAGTGGCGCACTTAATTAAACAAATTTTCTTTTTATTATATGCAAAGAAACGTTTTAAAAAGACATTAAAACTAATAATGAATGAAAAGCGCGCCAACTGATAATACAACGTGACGGCATTTACGACGTCACGTCATTAAGTTGGTACCCAGTACTGTGGACGCTGGTATTTCACTGAAACAACGCAAGGGGCTTAAATTCAAAACAGTGAAATTATCAAAGTGGTAATTTCACTGTTTCAAACAGTGAAATTACCAGTTTTATATCACTGATATATTTCCATAAACCACCGAAAAGCATGTAATAAAGCTGTACATTATTTAAATTCGATTGCAACTCATCAATTGACTTTCCAAATATGACCATACCGTCGGCAAACATTAAAATAATCATACATATCAATATGATTAACATAAACTTTCAGACGACTTTGATACCTCTATCAAATACACTTTTCTAATGGCGTGCATATGTGACCTGTGTACATTACTTGTTAAAATGTCATCTGAACAATGTGTAAGCACTGTAAGCAAAGTGCACAATACAAAGGTTATCCTATGTAATGAAAATTAAAAATGTGATGACTTAATAAGTTGTAATTGATGACATTTTTGTCTGAGTATACTTTGGTATGTTATTATTTAAGTCTCTGCCCTGAATTATGATATTTTGTTAACGTGTCACTCAGCCCTTTTGTTTTTTGCCAAGACATAAAACAGTGCGGGAAAAAAACAAATTTTATTAAAATAAAAGAATATAAATGAATATAAAATATAAAACATTATTTTTCATTGAAAACTGTTGTATACTTGTAAAAAAAACTAAAATTTTACATTGTTTAAAAATAAATTTGATTGACACTCTCTTTTTTGCATGCATGCCTTCACCTATTCCACATCTGCCCGTATCTGCTCATGATTTCTTCAGACTTCCGGAACCTGCGCTGCCATCATTTGAAGGTGTGGATAAATATATTGTCGATATTCCAATCATCGCTTTCATCTCCTTTGCTCAATCTGTGTCACTGGCTGCGATGATGGCGAAGAAAAATAAATATGCCATCGATGCAAACCAGGTGAGGGTCTCTCGCAACAATTATTTGAAATGACATTATGCTCATTATTTCACTCTCAAGTTGACTATAATTAGTAATATATTTTTGAAAGATTAGCGTAATCAATAATTGGTAAGGAAAAATGTTTATGATACACTATAAACCTTCCTAAATTTAAAAAGACTGTCACAAGTTTTAGGAATTGAGTATTATTGATACATTCTGAACAATATTAATAGAAATTTCTGTTGGTTACACGGATTCATGATTAATTTTTCATTCATTGTAAAATATATTACTGAACACAATTATAGCAAAATGTCAAACTATTGTTATGTAATTTTGTTCACTGTCCATTTACACTTGCATAGGCATAATGTCACTTTGAATTACGACAATTCTTAGGTATATTATATGTTATTTTGGTTTTGGAGTGATATATGTGGATATATTACCTGCTAAGATTTTATATCACCCGAGCTGTTAGGCGAGGGTGATATTTTATCTTGGCAGGTAATATATCCACATATATCACTCCAAAACCAAAATAATAATTTTATTACCCTTCCCCTGCCGAGTTTAGACGATTTTTAAAAGAAATCATTGCTGTTTCAAATGAAACGTCGAAATAAGATTCCCTTTAGGGTACCTCTTTATCACAACATGACGTCAATTAAATACATGACGTATTTTTCCCGTACCTAACGAATGTAAACAAGAGAAAAGGAGAAGTCTATTGAAAGTACTTTTTTGTAATTAATATCAAGCTTTCACAAGGTCATATTTGTTTTCAATACTGATTGGAATTTGTATCATTACTCTACTTTGGTAAATATTTATCATTTGACAGTTAAAAAGTGCTTGTAAATCGGAATTTACACCGCGTAAAATCGAACCGTACGCGCATCACCTCAGCGCATGTTGTTTACAACGTTGGGTACCCAACGGGGAAATTTAATGTGTATATTACCCGTCTGGCTCGGTTATATCAATATCTTTCGGGTGATCAATATCCAATCAAAAAGGCGGAAAAAATCTGGAAGGGTAATAAAGATATATAATGCTAAAATGTTATTTTGTCCTTTAGAAATGTGAGCCATTGACATGAATCTAATAAGATCAAATTTGTTTCCATTTAAGGCAAATGTTATATACACGTAACCGTCAATCAAATAAATTCAATCAAAGAAACCTTTTTTTTTTTCATAAAAAATGTCAAACTTATAGCAAGTCAATCTTTGACTGAACCTTATGCCGAAAGCTGATTTCCTATTCAACTTAATAATTAGGCTTGCGAGCTTATGTAGAACGTACTTAAAGCAGGAATATATATATATTGTATAGCTAACGTAAAATACATATATTTTTAAATATATGTGCTGTAAATACATAATTGTGAAAGATATTAAAATATGATAAAATATATATAACATTTGTTTTATCATTTACTATTTTAATTATTTTTGTTTCAGGAGTTAATAGCATACGGAGCTGGAAATGTATTCGGATCATTTTTCTCGTGCTACCCTTACGCTGCCTCCGTGGCAAGAAGTTCCGTTCAGGATTCTGCCGGTGGTAAATCTCAGGTTCGTTCTATTCCATTATTATAATAAAGTTATCACAATATTCCACAGTAAAAGTGTAAGATCTTAATTTTGATGTTCATATGTGATAGCAGAAAATTAGTGATTTTTATTTATATCGTCTTTAACCGTACCGTGCTTTATGTCGTCAACATCAACGTCATCTTTTATACGAATCCATATTGTATTAAAATCTTTTTTTTTTCAGATTGCAAGTTTATTTTCCGCCAGTTTTGTACTGATCGTGATACTCTGGCTTGGACCTTTGTTTGAATATCTACCAAATGTGAGTATGAATGTGATGAAGTGAATTATACACCTGCATAGTCATACATATGTTCTTTTCTTTACAAAACAAATATTGACCGCATCGACTTCAGAAAACTTGTTATCAGATTGTTGTTACAAAAATAATAACGTCATTTTTGCAGTGGGACTAACGTGGATCAATTTATAACTCAAATTCATATGATTAATGCATTGGCTATGAAAAGTCTGACTAAGGTTCATTTCTTCTTATATCTTTTAATGTGTTGGGTTATTGAGTAGCTTATTTTAATCAGTTTGCGGCTATGAAATCAATGTAAACGTCATAGTTACATTTTATGACGTATTTATTTCAGTGCGTTTTATCAGCGATTATTGTAGTTGCATTACGTAGCCTCATTCTACAAGTGCTGGAATTACCCAAAATATGGAAAACTTCAAAATATGATTTTGTGAGTATCATTTAAAGACCATTTTTTTAAGACCAAAGAATGAAACATAGCTATTATATACTGAAATTATTCAGTTTGCAAAGATGCTTATAAATATGACGGTAACTAGGCTTCATAGGTTGTTTTGTCATAACTTTAATATTACAGCACATTATTGTTTTAAATATAGCTATGAAAAAGAATAAATAATTATAGTTCAGCATAGGTGTTCAATTTTTTAGTTGGTACTATATACAAGTACATGTTCCCATAAAAAACATATATGATATATTTGACTTGTTATTTGATTATAAATCAATGGTCTTTAAGTCTAATTGACAATATCTATATTCATTGAGATGTTTTGTTGAAAACAGCTTATTTGAAAATATTTGGCATTATCGTGTTATAATCAAGTACTCATTTCTATAACACGTTCTCCATGTTTTTTTTTTCAGTACATTTGGGTCGTCACGTGTCTAAGCGCTACGCTATTACACCTTGATTACGGGTTAATGATTGGACTCGTGTTTTCTTTCTTCACAGTGGTGCTACGGTCACAAATGTAAGCTCAAAATAAATGCTAGTATTTCTAATATGAACCTGGAACAAGGTATTTCTTTTCGACTGCAACACTTAAAAATGATAGTTTGATGCTTTTACCATTTTGCCTTTTTGAGTGAATACATTTCCTGTTTTTGTCAAGGTTAAATATCTTTAAATAAAATAAAATGTAGCACGTCTTTCATATTTGATCAAATGGAAAATCAATAAAATTTTATATATTTATAGTATTTTGATCCATGTTTATAATACAAAACGTCTTTTGAAAATTATGTATACAATGTACTGCAATGTACAGTGTATTTTAATGCTATTTTTCTTTTATTTTTAGGGCAAGACCAACCAGCCTGGGCAAGATTACCGACCAGAACGTGTATAAAGATCCAAAGAAGTACTTGAAGGTATAAACATATATGTATAATATACCTAAAGATTGGTAAGAATACATGTTTAAAGTAAATGAGGAGCGTTTATCATCTTTAAATAAGCTGTCAAATAAAGAATTTCAAGTTTTATTACTTCAAGGTCACTCGAGAAGGTCATTCATTTATTCAGTTTTAGAGGATATCAATTCAGTTTTAATTTTTAATAATTAAATATCTTGAACTTGTTTAGTTAAATAGTATCACAAGAGTCTCTTTTAATATAATATACCCTTTCATAGATAAGTATATGTGGTTGAATTAAGAATACAGCTGGAATACAATTACGTGGTTGAAATACAATTACTTGGTTGGATACAATTACGTAGTTGGATACAATGATTTGGTTGGAAAACAGTTACATGGTTGGAATACAATTACCTAGTTGGAATGCAAGTAGTATAACGTGTTTAAATACAATCATTAAGTTGGAATACAATTACGTAGTTGGAATTCAGTTGCGTATTTAGAATACAATTACGTGGTTGGAATGCAATTACGTCTTTTGAATATGATCCCTTGAATTAAAAACAATCACGTGATTGGAATTGGAAGACTATTCGGTACTTGGAATACAGCCACGTCGTAGGAAAACAATCACTTCGTTGGAATACGATTACATGCACGCAATGTACGAAATAAATTCACTTTATTTCTATCAACCGTCATATTTTATTTGAACATTTGCAGACCTCTCATTTAACCAATGAAATCAAGGTGATTAGTTACAACTACCCAGTATACTTTGCCAACGGAGACCTCTTTGTCCGAGAAGTGTATCGCCTAGCAACCATCAAACCGGAAGTGCTCAGAAAACAAATTTGTAGAGCGTCTCAAACGAGTGAGAGTTTAGGAGGCAGTAGGACGTCAATTAGCAGTATGGAGACTACCATCGGGAGCAACAATGTACGTGTTAATTGTATTGACCAATGTGGTGAATTGCTATATATATTTTACAGCTTTAATACATTATTGGTATTAGATAGTAAAGTTTGATTCGAATAGAAAAAATGAGGTTCGACACATTTTATGTCATTGAACGAATCATTCTTTCTTTTTTGTAAATAATGGAAAATGTGTACATTGCTGTTATACATGTATCACAAATTAAGAGAAAAAAATCTGTCGATATTTAAAGAAATTTTGTTACCGTTTAAAATGACAAAATAAATCGTGGACGCTTCTTTTTTTATTAGTGATGTACTTTCTGGCGCGCATGAATTCAGGCAATTATAAAAAAAATCTGGTTCCTCGAAACGCTTATCAATACATTTTGTATAGGATATAGAAATGCGCCTGAAAACACTTTTGTTGATTGTTTATGAGCAAGTTGAACGCTTGCTAATAAACAAAGAAGAGTCTCATGATATATTTTTTCTAAATAAATCTGAATCTTTTAAACGCTTTCTTAAAAAAATGTGTGTACATACAGACGATTGTTAAGATGCAAAGGCAGGACAGTATAGCGTCGACAAATGGTCAATTACCCGAGATATATGACATCAACCCGTTCGAATTTGAGATACCTGTCACCCATATCATTATCGATTTCTCTGCAGTGTCTTTTGTTGATAGTGTAGGCTGCAAAGTGATCAAAACTGTAAGTACAAATGAATATTAATACTAGTGTCGCGAAAATTGATATCAAATAATACAAAAAAAATAATTATATATTGATCGCCGTGGAATAAAGTAAACAAAATCTATAGCTACTTTAACGAGAAAAAAAGAAAAGAATCTTACTTAAGGATGAGACTTTTAACCGACTCATCTGAAATAAAACGCCCATATGAGTTTACTACGGAAATTATGAATTAGAGTATACCTCAAAAATGTAATCGTGCTTCAATGTTTGCTGCATTTTTAATGCCAAAATATCACTTTGTTTGATGATTAAAATATAAACAGCACCATATATAATTCTTATGACTAATATCATTAATTTTTAGCATTTAGTATATCATTTTTATTACATGCTTTTCGATGGTTTATAGAAATATATCATTGAATTAAAACTGATAATTTCACTGTTTTGAAACAGTGAAATTACCACTTGAATAATTTCACTGTTTTGAATTTAAGCCCCTTACGTTGTTTCAGTGAAATAGCAGCGTGCACAGTACTGGGTACCAACTTAATGACGTGACGTCGTAAATGACGTCACGTTGTATTAATATTTGGCGCGCTTTTCATTCAGTATTAGTTATAATGTCTTTTTAAAACGTTTCTTTGCATGTAATAAAAAGAAAATTTGTTTAGTTTAGTGTAAGATCGTAATATATTTTACCTTGTGAACACCAAAAGTTCATATTTCACTCGTGGCTGCACCACTAGTGAAATATACCTTTTGGTGCTCACTCGGTGAAATATATTCCGATCTTACACTGAACTAAACAAATATCCTCTATTTAAACGATCGTTTTAGCCATTTTTTGTAGGATACATATAGTATAATACATGCAAGTCCGGTTAATATATTGAAATGTTGTTTTTTTTTTTAAATGATTTTCAGCTGATTGAAGATTACGAGAATGTACACGTGAGGGTATACCTAACTAACATTTCAGGTATGTGAACATTACACACTGATATTGCACAAACCATCAAAACATGAACGAATACAAATATTAAAGCAAACCATTGTAATTATCTTTAAAGTCAGAATCAAAGTTCATAAAACAAAAAAAATGCTTATGACTTTCTAAGAAATGGAAATATAAAATATATACATATATATAACCCAAAAGCAAACAGCATTCTAATATGTTTGACCCCTATTGATACCATACAAATTGGAAGAAAGAAAAACGTTGCGTAATGATGATCTTTTAGATATTAAGACGAGTTACTTCCCTTTATTACCAATTATCCCGATATCATATTCAAAATATTAATGTATATAAAAATTGTATCTAGATTTGATCTAAACCAACTGTTTAACATGAAAATGCATGACGCTAAAATTCAAAGTTCCCTAAGCATTTATATTCGGCATTTATTTCGAATATTATGCAGCAAAACATATTATGGAAACTCTTGTCCATAAAAAAGAAAAAATGTTTGCATCCCATTTGTTTCTACTTTCTGTGCGGTTTCTTTTACTTGCGGTTAAAATAATATGATGATTGTTAAAAACAATAGTAAACGGCTTATAACAGTTTAATGCGAACCGGTATTTCTTCTTTCAGATGAAATCTGGAATGTATTTGAAGCCACAGAAATTATTCCGGCGCGGAAGGATATCATGTTTGTATCCCTGGATGACGCTATAGAAGCTGCAAGAACCGATAGTAAACCGGATATAAGAGAAAATGGATTAAGTAAAGTAGGTAAATGTGCTGACTTTAGAACAAGTGTCTAACACAGTACTTTCCATCATCATCTAACAACAATAATAATAATATCAACAACAACAACAAAATCATCATCATCTGTTCTACTTGCATTGTGCACGGATGATGTAAAAGATGTAAATAAGAATCATATAGGTTTTGTTAATATTTATATATTTCAATAAGCTATTGCAACAAATAAAATACTTTTATCAAATCTTTTATTAAAACGATAAATAATTAAAAAAAACAACAATAAAATAAAAAATAACGCCGCTTCATAAGAAGCTCCTAAGTGTAAACGTAGAATATTTTAGATCCGAAATATGTCATAAACATTTAAAATAACATGCATATGAAAAAGAAGACAATACGTTTTGTAACACATACATAGCACTTTTGAAACCATAAACGAGGAGAAGACAGTCACGTGATTGGTGCATGTATGTGCTATATTAGAATATCTATGTGGATAATGTTTAGTTTTGTATATTCTTAAGATGTTCATTGTATTGTATTTTGTTTGTTTGGGTTTTACGTCACATCGACACAGTGTAGGTCATATCGCGACGTTCCAACTTTACTGATGGAGGAAGACCTCAGGTACCCTTCCGTGCATTATTTCAGGCACGAACGGGCACCTGAGTATAACCACCGACGTTCCGTAAGCTAGCTGGATAGCTTCCTCACATGAAAGAATCAAGTCCCTGTCGGGATTCGAACCCACAGCGGTGAGGGGCACGTGGTTTGAAGTCAACGACCTTAACCACTCGGCCACGGACGCCCCCTTGTATCGTAGTCCAGAGATGTAGCAGTAGATGTTATATTAGACTTCAGTGTTCAATTTGCAAATGCTCTTATTTGCGAACCTGTAACTAGGCGTGATTTATAGTTACAATTTTACTTTAAAGATCCTGTATGTTGTAATTAAGAGAAATTTTATATATGCAATAATTATGCTTCAAAAACAAGTTTCAAACATCGAAGAATATTCGTATTTCAAATATGTACTGAAAATATTTGTCCACATTATATGTTTTCATTAAGATATATTTGCATTTATTTTTTATTGAAAAATTTGACATAGACTTTATAGAAAATAAATCTGATTACTTCCTTTTATTGACAAGAAAATGTAGATTTGGTAATATCTTTACAAATGATGCTTTTTGGAACTTACAATATTGATAATTCTTCATTTGAGCATTATATTTTTGATATTATACCGTTAAAAATTGAGTTACAAGATCTTTTAAGTTACCGCGGAAAGGGCAAGCTATGAAAAGTATGAAAAGAAAAAATATACTTTATAAACAACATTGACTTTAATTTAAATCCATGTCAACCAAATATAACATGAAAATGATTGTTAAACCTTGTGTATTTAAATGAAAATTTGCTCATTAAATGGGCTACTGATTCATGTGAAAAATATGGACTAATAATATAAAACTTAAAATTTTATTAGGGTTACAAGGTATATGTACAAGGTCATCTCAGTGAATGAAACACGCTTTTATTGCATTATGTAGAATTTAGAATACTAGGAGCCATATTCAAGAACATATTTGAATCTGAAATTTTAGCTTTGACTACTTAAACACATTTCATTATCTTTTATTTTGAGAACAGTATCTATAAAATTTTATTCTTTGCTGAACATATCCGTGTTCTTTACTTACTTTGAGAAGTTGACATAAACTGAAGATAACATTAAACATAATCACAGTTTTTTGTATTTTGTTTGAATTTATGATCAATGTCAATAAAAACAATATTTTTTCCTTTTCAGATCTCGTTCATGTAAAGCCGAAGTAATAATAACATGACTGTAATCATTACGTAGATGATTCACATGCAATTCAACCGGTGACTGTGCGACCAGAACTTACAGAACATTTTTTTACGATACATTTTTTTCCCGTCGGGAATTCTGTTTTAGATTTTATTCTCCAAAACTATTAAAATATGTGAACTTCATTTGCAAAACAATACTTGAATTTACGCTGTATTCCTTTGAAACAGAAAGTTTATTCGAACTTCATTATCAAACGTAGGTAATGTAACCTCTCTATCTGAAATACCTCGGGATTTTAAGCATGTTTACGTGGTTCATAATAAATAACAGTTTTTCCTAATTACATTCAATACAAACTAGTTATAAATTCTTCTAAACATGTTCAGCTGCCTTGAACATAATTTATAACATGTATAATATCAATAGGCATTAATTAGATGAGTTGCGACCTTTATAATATTTTGCATATTACTTTCGAATCGATGGACTGACATTAGGTTTTCGCTTTTTTTTTTTTGCGAGAATCGAATAACGAATTGATGATATAGATTCTCATTTCAGAAAGAATATCGGTCTTGGCGGTGTTTATCGGCTATTTAACACCGGTTTGGAGTTTTGATGCGTATGAATTGAGTGGTTAATTCTTTCGCATCAAAACGACGCGTAAAACTGATCGTTCAGTTATGATTATAACATGTAAAAATTTACGCATGCATACATTATTCAATATCAAGACAATAGAAAAAATACAAAAACAAAGATTCAGATTAATTCTCGCTACGGAGTGAAACAGCGAAATTTCAAAGTGAATATATATCTATAAGATCTAGAATTTTCTAATGCCAGGATAAAAAGCTATTAACTAAATCAAATTTTAATATTTTATAAACACTCATACACACTGAAATTGCCTATTATAAATTTAAATGGCCATTTTCTAGTTTTCTGTCTTTTTCTGTCATTTAGAAAATCCGGCGTATTTGTGACAAACATGAAAAAAAGATCGCCAATGTCTGTTAATGATTGTTTTTTATGCTTTAATAGAACAATAACAGTATGCGTTCTGTCAATATTTCATAATGCCGTATAAAAAATATTTCAAGAACCGGTGAAGGATATAATTTTATAAATATTCCGGAAAGAACAAAAACCATGTGGCATTGACTTTTATAATTTTAGATACACCACAGACGATAATAAGATAATTTTGATATTAAAAATCCATTCTTTAAAGACCTTTTCCCAGTAACTGATTTCATAGGTAAATAGATGTGTATATCTAAGCGCCACTGGGCCGTAACATATTAATTAACAGGGTGCATATGTCGTTTATACAAGCAGCACTTGGCTGTGATATCATAAATCACCAGGGTGCATTTTTAGAGTTATAACATTACATCAGATTACGTCACTTTTGTTAGTTGTCAAAATATTTATGGTCCGAATTTTGTTATGAATCTTCCTTGGGACTTTATTGGTCATGCCTTACTGATTTGATACTCGATCCAGAGTCCTATCAACTGGAACAGTCAAAAATAAGTAAAAATATAATTCAGTTAATAACGAATTTCTGTGAACGTGTTTCACAACTTGTTTTTTTTTTTTTGTGTTTTTTTTTTTTTAATTTTATAAGCAGAGTATGAATTTAAAAGTATCAAGTTGAAAATATTACTTTACCAGCTTAAATATATTGGTGTGATCAGGTACGTATATTTACATTAATATACGTACCTGATCAAGTGTGATGTACGATGTTTTGAGAGTGCATTTTTTTGCCGACACAAATACTATACAGTCACGTACATTCAAAGGAATTTTTGCTTTTTATGCCTTTACATTTTTTTTGTTTTGAAATTACATAGATTTGTATTTTTTTCTTTTCATTGCCTTAGTAATGTTTAAATCAAAATGATTTTCAATAAACCAGTATCTTGCAATTAATTATTACGCAGCCGTTTTTTGAAACTACAGAATCCTTTACATTTTTGAAACTCAAAATATCCTTTGGGTATTGTTTATTAGCAGAGACATATATACATTATCTTTATCTCTGGTATTAGCAAGTTAGTACGATTTAACTGCCTTGTAAAAATATTATTATTAACGAAAATGGTAAATTAAATCATGATCAGTTACCCAGGAATATGGTCTAATATTAAAACAAATCGTTAACCTTATTATAGTAAACATTTTTATTCATTTCACCATCCTTTTTTTGTAATATCTTAATCAATTACACAAAATTGTGCCAATTTCAATCTGCCAATCTTACAAGAGAAAGGATTAAAATCTTTATATCCCTCTATAAGTGTACTTAAACGTATCGGCATTGTCCACCGTTTCCCCAATGACGTCATCCAAGGGCGACAACTTGAATACGGTCTTAAATGAAAGGGTTTATAGAAATTATTATTTTATTTTATCAAGTTTTCAACAATAAAAAGTTACGTCGTAAATTGCGTTTACATCAGTGCTCCATTTATCATTCGTGTATGACTGTATGAAATAACGTCAGCTTGTTTATGAATGAGTTGTTTACTTAGGATGACGTCATTACGCTGCTTACGGATATTCGCCGTTTTGTCAAAATATTTATTAACTGATATGGATCAAATATGTGGTGTTAGTGTATGTGAGATATTATTTCGATATTGTTTGAAAAGAAAACATGATAAGAACTGAAAATATTAATAAAAATGCTTTTTATTGTTGCTTTAAAATGCTTTGTTAACTATATAATCGAGGGTGAAAACATAACAGCCGCATATACAAGTAGTCCCTAACCAGTGTTTATTGGCAGTTTAACACCGGTTTTTTTTCCTTCTTTGGCTATAGTGACAAAATCACGTGGATTGATAGAATAAATCATTTACAAGATTTGCTTTGTATTGAACCCCAGAAATATATTATCTTCATATTTTATGATTGAATGGTTTAAGTGTATGTATATAATTCATTTTATATCGGCGAATATCATGCACGTTTTGTGCTCTTTTACTTTATGTCAATACATTTTATTATACCGTTATTCAATATTATATAAAATATTTTGAAGACATAGCCTACATTGTTTGTTCATATTGTAGCAAATAAATAGATATAAAATAAAATGGACCAAATATTATGGTGGATGATTAGTGCCATGTCGTACTTTTGATTCGCGGAGCACCGGACGAAAAAAACAAAATACTATAAAGTCAACATTTTGTCATATTTTTGCTCCCCGAGTCGCATGGTGAACATACCATAATAAGATCAAGTCACCACTAACTTCCCCTTGTTTTTAACGATTATTATACAATATTTCAATGTACGTTGGCCATCTGAATGACGGTTATTGCTTTATTCACTGGTAAATTAAAGACAGCAACCAATTACATTTAGAGGATTAGTTAAGTACACGTACACATTTATAAATCATACAAATTTTCAAATAAGCATCAAAATACATTGAAACTGTCCTGTAGGAATTTTTGTTTTTATTTTGGCTCTTTGTGTTGGGTTTTACTCGTTATTCAACCCAATAAGAGGTCAATAAACATATTAATGACAAACATTCCAGCTTCATTTAATGGAAGAAGAAACCTCGGGGTGCTTCCGTGCAATATTTTAGGGTAGGATTTGGCACTTGAGTTAGAACCACCGACCGTAGGGTTTGCTTTCATAGCTTCAAAGGACCCGGAGTGGGGTTTTTCAAACCCATCATGTTAGGGGCGGATGGTTTGGAGTCAACGATCTTAACCACTAGGCCACGGCGCCCCTAGTATTAGATTAAATCTTTGATTCATCTGGGAAAATGTTTACATATACAAAGTTATGAAATCACCCTCAATATCAAACGGTTACCGAGACCGAAATTTGAAACAGCTTTAATGACTTATTTCATGAGTTTTAACAGGCATAATAGTTACGTTTCGCAAGTTAACATCTTAGAACAGTTAGAATTAAGACAAGCAATTCGAAAATGCGCCAAAACAGCCTGCATGTTCAAACATGTTTTCTTCTGAAAATTAATATTCCCAAAATAAATTTGTTTTTACACTTAGAAATTAAATTGATTTTTTGTTTGTTTATAGTTTGCTTCTCCGGAGTTGTGCCGCCTATATTACTTTATAAAACCACAAAAAGGAATATGGCGGTCAATGTTCACATTAAATGTACATTGCAAATATTCCGATAGACATTTTGACAGTACAGCAACTATTTCTGAGAAGGAAAAACAAACTACAAAAGATACAAGAAATTTGCGTTCGCTTTATTATTGAATAGGACAAAATCAGTCGAAACATATGTTGGATGGTTTAACTAACAATACCTTCTTCTCTTTTGTGTCTACAATAAACATCAGTTAAACATCAACAATTATAACTTACACATTGATTAAAATAACTAAATCATAATCAGTTCAAATTCTAACATTTACAATAAATCATTACACATTGACAGTGTTGGAGCTGCGGAAAGAATTCATCTTAAATCCTACTCAGCAACCGTTTGAAAAACATATACCGTACACTTGTCATGTATTCTTTTAAAGCTTTACCGTATCAATGAAGTATTTATTATTTTACTATCCAATAACCGACATTTTAAATGTCTCTGTAATGTAAAATTAAAGGACTTCTGTGATTTGTTGCATGATTGTAAGCATGTCATGAAATGACAAATTATTTATTTTAATCAGGTTATTTTACTAATAGATAAATCAAGTTTATCAATAAGCATCAAGATTAAATTACCATAATTTATAGATTCTAAATAAAGTTCATCGCCGTTTCTAAACTGATGAAATTTTCAGTAATTACATTACATGTTTAAAGCTTTTTGCAGAATCGCTACTACTATTTCATATATTTCCGTTTAATGTGCCCGTTTGATGTGTGTAAGATTCCAAATTTCTATGGGACAATAGTGGAGCTCCTTTAATATGATTTCAAAGATTTACTTACTATTAATCTAGATTGTATAAAAGGATGCGATAATTTCGCTATTAACAGTACCTTAACAGAATAGATAACTCGACTGTGTATTCTCACAAAAAAGAACACTTTGGGAAGCAAATGAAAATATATTGATTTAACAGGTAATGGTTAAATCATCTTTGAAGAAGTTTGAATAAGCATTCCGTTGTCATAAATTTAAAATATTTGTTACCCTATCAATCTTCAGAACACAAGGGTACTGATTTCCTTGAACCACATTTGTAAACGTATGGGTTACGCATGTATTTCCGAGGATGTTTCCTATCATATGTCTTTGCATTATTTATAACCTAGAACAAATGAAGCATTGAAATTCCATTTAATATTGATTCCTACAATAGATTGGCTGGTTTGCTAAAAGTAACATTTGTTACAGATTAGAGATTAACTAAATTTAAGTTGATATTGTAAAATGTGTTCATGCGATTATCAGAATAATACACCTTCATTATTATTATTCATACATTCATCGTGAATTGTTTATTCAATACCACTTAATTTTTTTCATATTTCAACTTGCATTGAATTCATATTTATAATTTATGGCATGTCAATTAATGAAGCTTATTAAAGCGAAGATTTTTTTACAAACTGTGTTAGTTTGTGATTGTTTACCTTATGATAACAAGGCATTAATATTCGGTTGCATTTCAATTAAAAAGGATGATAGAAACATAAAGTCCGCTAACAAATAAACAGTAAATTTTCAGAAAGTGCATGGAACTTTTAAAATGAATGTAACTCGCCTTTCTGTCTTTTTAATGATACCCATTTGGTGTAAAAGCGGCTCACCTTAGACTTCCATCCTTTAAGCCATGATTTGAATAACCTTCGTATGGATGATTGTGTGGCATTTGCAAAGACAGACCGAGTTATTTATGTTATATGAACTTGTGGTCCGACAGGGTCACACAGGGATTAACGGCGGCTCCAATTCTGATTCAGCAGGCTCTTAGCCGCAAAGGGGAATTATAACGATTCAAACAGCTTTTCAGTAATTGTCTTTTAACTTATAATGTTATGCCATTTACGTGTATGCATATTTTTGTTACAGAATTTGCCAATGGATCTTTATATAAGGCAAGCTGTGACGAACTATCCTTTTATCATGGACAGATTTTGTTCTTCGCCTTTGTAAAACACAGCAATGTTATCAAACCATTTGTTAATAGTTCTGTTCACATAAACAACCATTCGCTAAAAAGGCCAATCTTTTTTATTATTATATAACATTTGTTTGCAAGGAAATAATACAATGAATGAAATGCATATAACAACACATAAGTTGTTACTTGACTAACAGTCTTAATCACTCATTCTATATGGTGCCGGATCATATTCGAGATTATTATCATTTATTATAACATTAACACTTTAAAAAACAACAACAAATAAAACATTAACTCAAATAACATATTGGAAAACTCTCATTTATTTGTACAAATCTGTAATATTATAGTCGATCTATTAAACTATCTCGGATCAGTCATTAGCGCAAAACAACCACTGAAACATTTGTAATGAAATTTGTTTTCTGTTTGTTGTTTTTTTTTTAATTCGTCTTGTGTCAAATTTAGTATCACATTTCTTTAAACGATTTGTATCAATGAATTTATTATAATTCCGTTCAATTTAAAAGTTCATATCACTCGTAATGGATGAAGTGTTTAATAACGTAAAGTAGTAATATAAAACATGTTTTCACTTTAGGTTTGAATTAATGGTTATTCGAATTGCATTAATGAAAATATGACAAGAACTTTATCATTAAAAGAGCCCAATGATCGAAAATGTTTCATAGTTTATGGTTAACTTGATACAATGTATATTTATTGACTTAAGTTATTCCTTTATATTAAAATCTGGATAAAGCGGGATCCCTCGGAAGCATTAATCACGACAAAATTACATGAAAATTGCACGCTCGGTTTCATTGAATCTATACATTAAGGACCCCCCCCCCCCCCCCTTGCAACGGCTTTGGCCGTACTCAGTTTTCAACACTTAAATGTGATAGAATTGAAGATCCCGAAGGACCAGAAAGATATAACAACACGGAAGTACTTGGGAACCTTTTACAGCCGTCAAATGGCACTTAGCACCTGTAGTCATAATATTGATTATTATTTGTTTGTTTGTCTGGTTTTCACTCCGATTTGGACATACGTTTTAGTCATATCTCGTCGGTGAATCATCCTTAAAAGTGTTCCATGATACATTACCAGTAGAAAATATCTCGTCGGTGAATCAGCCTTAAAAGTGTTCCATGATACATTACCAGTAGAAAATATCTCGTCGGTGAATCATCCTTAAAAGTGTTCCATGATACATCACCAGTAGAATAAAGAAAATAAGAGGCACGGTTTGATTGAGCCTGTTTATGGACGGAACTGTAATATGCAAACTACCGTCCACGCCCCCTGGCACCGGCTTAAGCAGAATTCAACATTTAAACATGAAATGGTAAAATTTTGAATTTAGAAACATCCGCAGATGTGTTCATACGGCGGTTATCATGGAACCTTCAACGTGACACTTGCGTGCCATTCCATGAAAAGCGGCGTATGGACCCCAAGTCATAAAAAGCGTGTGCCCTAAACGAGAAAACAATGGGCGGAACTAAATAAAATGGAATTTTGAAAGGGGATCAGAGGTTATGAAGCCTGCATATCACAGATAAGACGTCAAAAGACAAATTTAAAAAGCAGGCCACATATCCTAAGGGTGATTCAACATTATTCAAGTAGGGATATTGGAACCACCCAACTAGAAAATGCCGAAAGTTAAAACTAAAAATACCACAAGCACAACAATAATATCGTGCTGAACGATCTTTAAGGATCGGAAATATAACATCTCTGATTGAATGTATGGGGCGACTTTTTACAGCCTCCACACGGCACAAACAACGCTGATGTGGCGATAACGTAGAGACAAATAAGATCCCTAAAGAAAGTCTAACATAACATAATTTAAAATGTTGCAGCTGGTTTAATTTTGCCCGTTCATGAGGGGCTGTAAAAGTGCAAAATACCCTTACGCCTAGCACCCCCTTAGCAGAATTCAAAATTTAAACATGAAAAGGTAAAAATTTTGAATTGAAAATCGAGATGTGTTATTTACAAAACCCTTTACTCCGATCGACATTTACCCAATGATTTTTAGTCGTGGTGAGAGACAAATAACCATTAGACTCATTGTCCGAGATGAATTTTTGTCACGGACAAAAAACGCCTCACTTGAGGAAGTATCGAACCAGCGACAGCTGGATTACTTATCTAAGGCTCTATCATTGGAGCTAAGCGGGTGGGAAAATATTGGCTTATGGTCCATATATATATATATATCAAGTTAAGTCAAGTTTTATTTTCAATTTTGTATTGCATTTTATTGTATTGTATTGTATTGTGTTTCGCTTTTATTTATCTTAATTTCAGGATTTAGATTATCAGCTATAAACTGTCTACGAATTGTGTAATGTCTAATTTTGAATAAAATTACTCCGGTGAATATATTTGTATAGTGAATTTATGTCCCACAATAGAAAAAAGGTTTCTTTACTTTTATATGGCTCACAGTTTTCTGTAATCATGTTATCTTTGATGACATGTTTCTTTGGTTTTACCCACACCCTAATAAATGAGTTTAGAAGTTTGTCCTGCAAAAGCTTTTGAAATGTGAAATTGAAAATTGATGAATACGGAACTTGCCCTTAAAACAGCAGAGATCCTGATCAGACTGTATGAAGGTGTTATCTAATCAGGTACTGTACTAGAGGTAATTGCATTAATTTTGTTTCCAGCAGTTTGGTAAAAAATGATACAAGCTTTAAATTATTTACGTTTTCTCTTTCTTTTAACTACTGAAGAGCGAAATTCCTACAGTTTACTTTACCAGTAATTTCGTTGCAATCTGTTTGGCAAATTATTTTAGAATTCCAGGTGTACATATTGTGTACCTACATGTGACCTATGAGGCACGTGTCATTGAATACATAACGGAGCAACATTTAAGTGGGGAATATTCAAGCATAACAGTAATTGTGTAACATACTCGTATCTCAACCAATGTTCATCGATATTTCCTAGTTGGCTTGTTGTTTAGGGGAAATTAGCATGTTTTGAATATCAAATAAACAACAGCAAAGCTGTCACACTTGCAATCATAATAATTTTCCGCGCGAGTGTTTCTATTTTCCTAATTGCATTAATTTGTGATGAATATTCAGTTTTAACGGATATCAAGAGTGCGTTTTATTATAGTATAGAATCAATATAATACAGAATGCTTTTATAACAAACTTGTGATAAGGAAATCAACATGACTGCTCCGAATGACAATTATTCACCTTTTGAGTAGGTTTTCTCTCACAGCATGACTTTATCAACAGGCCTACTTTACACAAGTTTGCAACTTTTTCAATTTTGCAGTTTATGGCGTTCTTTTAGTATTCCATTTAATTTTTAATTGTACGACAATTGCATACATTATCAGAAGCTCCTTTGCTATAGGTTTGGCAATAAATATAAATATTTTACAGCAATCAAAATACTCAAATAGTTATATTGAATATATCGGCGGAGCTTCAATGATGTGCTCAAAATAATGGAGCCCTTTCGCAAACAGGCCCTAAAAGCTAATATCCGAAGATAATTGAATAATATTCCCCACACTTCTTTCAAAATCATGTGTTATCAATGAGGTCCAGATCATTTCTGTTATAAACGCAGGTGGGAGGACATGTTACACGAAAGAAAAAGCTGCGTTTTATGTTATATTTTGTTTAAAGTCCAATGCATTTGAATATGTTTAAAAATGAAATTACAATTGAATCAAGTTGACGAAACAGTTAAAGTTTATTATTTAATTAAGAACATGTAGAACCACAGTGACTAAACATTTTGAAGAATTCCGTAACACAGTCTAATATGCTTCTTGGGTGGCACACTTCAAGTTCCTTCAAGTGTAAATAATGATAACAGCTCAAACATATTTTCAGGCAAGAAGTAAAAGCATTCGTTTATTATTTCTACAAAGTTTGATGAGTTCTATTAATACTCTCATACTTATAAGACAAAGATTACAACGTCAAAAAACAAGAACATTTCAAAGAGGTAAAATGGAATATTCACCATCACCCACCTCATCCTCCAAATTAGAAATAATAACTGACTTTCTTTACCAGAAATAAAACTTTCCGTAAAGATTTATAATTGCCAAAATGATTGTTAGCTGGCCTTAAGAAAATAAAATGTTCACGATGAAGCTGCCTACAAAACAGTTTATGCACTATTTTTTACGACAACTAAAATTAAACGGTGCGTAACCGTGAGAATACATTCTATTTATACATACAATATACTAGATAATTTCTATAAATGTTACTGTTGACAATATACATGTACTTGAATTTTTAAAGCAAAATGATTCCCGGAAAAATCTTTCCATTTTGTTCAAGTAAAATGCGTTACAATATTAGAAAATGTGGCTTCAAATTACATAAGTAATTTTGGATTCTTTTTGGTTAAGAAGCCACCTATCTATATTACAGAAGGTCGGTGTTTTTACTGAGATGCTGACTTGTGCCTGGAATAATGTTCTTAGGTCTTCCTCTGCAATTATAACTCGAAAGATACCAGATGATATTTATACGTAACGCGTGAGAATACATTCTATTTATACATACAATATACAAGATAGTTTCTATAAATGTTACTGTTGACAATATACATGTACTTGATTTTTTAAAGCAGAATGATTCCCGGAAAAGTCTTTCCATTTTGTTCAAGTAAAATGCGTTACAATATTAGAAAATGTGGCTTCAAATTACATCAGTAATTTTGGATTCTTTTTGGTTAAGAAGCCACCTATCTATATTACAGAAGGTCGGTGTTTTTACTGAGATGCTGACTTGTGCCTGGAATAATGTTCTTCTTCCTCTGCAATAACAACTCGAAAGATACCAGATGATATTTACACGTAAATTAATGTCTTTGATATGGCTTAAAACTCATCTGATCACTTTTTAAGAGGAATACCTGTTGTTATAAGGTAGAAAATATCAACAAATCCAACATAATAGGCCTCAAATCGAAACCTACTTTTTCTCAAGTCTTGTGTGATTCCAACACCGTGAAATATTAAGCCTTTATATTTCCATTGCGTCCTACAATTGTATCAGGTATCTGACTCTCAAGTCTTCACTTTCTTCATAGAATAGTTAGAACGCTCAACAAGCCAAAATAGAAACTATTCATCAATTTTAGCACACTTATAAAGTTATCTGAATTTATTTTAGCTATTGATATTTCAAATATAAAGAGAGCATTAAATTGTGTGTTATCGAAAGAATGTCACGCTTTAATAGTTTATTGTGCTCAGAGATTGCGAAGGAAAGCTCTGCGTGCCCAGCATAGTTTCAGACATTGATCTTTGTCGCTTACAAAATATATTCATAAAATCACTCCTAAACTTTGACCCACAAAAAATGTAGAGTACAAAATTAATTGCACTATTTGTATGCAGTAACATAAGTAATATTGTCCCAATAAGTGTTAAGTTTACTATTTCTTCTGATGATAGTGTTTCTTGTGGAAACCAATATGGCTGTCCTATTGCAAAGATTGAAAAGGGAGAGACCAAACAGGAGAATGTTATATTCAATATGACTGCGGTTATTGTGAAATTAGACGCCGTATTGTTTCCTCGCCGATTTAAGTTGCCTCTGAGTTCCTGTCCGCTTTGTGTTGTAATCGTGCTTGCTTTTTGAAACCTTTCACTCAATTTGAGCTTGTGTATAACCATTATGTTACCACAAAGAAGCACGCAAAATGGAATGACGAATGCAAGGACAAAATCAATCCATGTCCAGTATTTAAACATGAAATTTTCATAATTGCTACTCGCTGTACAGTAGTATGCTTCATATTTATCTTTATAAACATGTTCATATCCATAAATAAGATGGGCATTCACACTACCAAGAACCAAAACAAGGATGAACAGACTAATAATTACCCTTCTTCTTGTAAAAACATCCCTCACTCTGTGCGGATATTTCACACTGAACACTCGTTCGACTGTTACAAGCACAAGAATCCACGGTGACAGTTGAAACAGAAAATATGAAATAAACATATGAAATTTGCACGCACCATTTGAAGATGTCTTTAAATTTATCTCAAACATATGGTTCAGCCATCTTACAAGAACAGAATATATGAGAATCAATGTGTCGGTAACTGTCAGGAATATCAACATAAAACCAGTAGAAGTTTTTCTAGTACTTGCCTGTGCCAAAACGATCACTGATAAAATGTTTCCTGTAAGTCCAACGCTTAATAATATGGGTGGGTATATTATTAGTATCTTATCAATGATTTTGAGCTTTAATTCCTCTGTCATGATTGAAAGAATTTCTTTTGATTGTCATAAATATTCCAGTTGTTGTCACGAAACGTGGACATGAAAAGAATTCAAATGACAAATTGAATAGAATAGTATCTATGCCATATCAATCGTTTTTGTAGCAGTTTATAAGTTTATATTTAAGTTTGTATCTATCTATTTTATTCAAAAATAAAAACTGTTTAATCTTCACATTTGTATTCGCATAATCAAAGTCAGTTTTGAAAATCCATTTTTGTATATCTTATAGTGCGTTATATCATTTATATAATATTCAGCATCTAGTTGGCACGATTAATATTTGCCTGTTCACTCTGTTCCTTTTATACTCTCTGTATTGAATGAACGAGCGCTTACAAATGGGCTTTTAATACAATAAAGAAAGCTATTATAAAGCTATAGAGTTATGCAACAAAATTACATTATTTACATATAACATTATTAGCATTTTATCCAGCATAATGTGTTGGATACCTAAAACATAAAACATAATTACATCTATTTTGAAATGTTTCAGGTTAACATCATATTTCGGTTTTTAACCTTCGATAATTGACCACCGATAACCCGCTGTTTCTACACTTAAGACCGCATGCTCTGATTCACCGAGGACGTACAGTACTGAAGCTTTTCTCCATATAACGTACTTTTCTTTCTTTTTTCTCCATCATATTTATGACGTACATTATTATATTCTTGGTATTTTTCTGTTAATTGTTTTTTATGTTCTGATCATATACACATCTTACTTTTCAATATGTGTTATCCACTATCCGGAGGGTTCTACATTTATCAAAAACATGTGCTGGTGGCAGCTGTAATAGTTGCCACAATAATTCATTTCTGTTTAAGCTGAGGCCGGAGTTGGGAGACAGACATGGGAGAATTTGCGATGTTCATTATCCCCCACACATTTAACATGATTCGCGATTTTCTCCTTTATACCATAATGTTCCATTGTCCTCACTTTATCTCCCCTGATCTACAACTTTTTCAGCAATTTTTAATTAAATATAAAATATATCAATACATGTCATTGCAGGTTTTGATCGAAACAGTGTTTCATTATTTCCATGTTTTCAAATTGCCGATACAGATAACAACTATAGAACTTTACAAAAGGAAAGTTTTGTCAAGCACGGTTTGTAAATCAAAGCACTGCTAGCAAACGTTAGAACATGTATGCCACCTTTTTATACCAATAATATCGATGTAAACAATGATAGTAAAAATCAACAGCTTTGTAATTTAATTATACTGGACTACTTGCATCTTATAAAGAAGCGTGTCATATTCTAGATCAGTATCGTTCAATACTATTAATAAATTAGACAAAAAATATAAATAAAACATAAATTCTACGTAACGTATTTTAAAAATCTCATTTATGTGTACAAGGTGATACTATTAACTTAATATAATTAGCCCCTGACTTCCAATAACACATCTTGCAGTGAAATTCTGTTTTTTGGGATGGTGTTTTTAACTATTTGTAATAATGTGTTGTTCATCTTTGTGTGAGTTCAATAAAAATCTACAAATTAAAAATAAAATAATACAAAAGCTGTTCGCCTACATAGAAGCATCGAACTAGTAAAAGTGATTTTATTTTTAAATTCCTAAATTTATCTTAATGCCACAATGTGCAATATTAGACAATCAATTCAATACCAACAGGTATCGACAGTGAATTTCTTTCTCTCGTAGCATATTAATTAAACAGAACGTTTGTTACGAAATATAAAAAAAAAGAAAATGGCTTTTGAGATTGCAAATTATTCATCTTTTTTACCTAATGTTTGAATGTAAGCATGATCTATTTTGACAATACTGCAGATGGTCATAGACATTAAGTATAATATTATGTGAATTGCATGTGGTATTAGACGCTGTTTTGTTGCGGGATTAGTCTTGTCGCAATCAAAGATTCATAACTATGCAGGCTGAACAATATAGTTTCTGGAGCAGTATATTTCCGATTTTTGTTTCTAAAAAAGTGATAGTGTTTAGAAGTTTCAGGTATATCCCTTAACGTTTAAATGAAGTTTGATATTTGCCAGTAAAATATACCTGTCCAATAATTAGTAAATATGCACTCTTTAAGGTTGAATGTCTAAGCAAAACGGCTATATACATAGCAATTTAGAGTTTTCACTTGGTAACTTTATCAAATTGCCAGTTTGATATCAGAAAAAATAGCTGTCACGAAGGTGTGTGTAACATTTCGTATTGTCGGACCAGTTAATGACACCACTTCACTTATTTCATTTATTTGTTTTATAATTGTCAGCATGCTATTAAATTACAGTTTATTCAAATTCAAACCAGGTTTGTCCATTAGTTAAAGTTTGTGTTACAAGTATTTTGAGAATTGCATTAAATTTAATGGGCGATAGTGAAACAGAATGAATATTTTGAAATTCATTTAATATACTTTTCGAGCTTTTTCTAGAATTGCTTTTTGTGAGTTAATGTACACTGTCAAGTTTTAGTTACTGTCTTGCATTAGTTAATTGTTTACGTATCTCTTGAGAATCTTTAATGATATATCGCAATACAAATCATTTTTATGAAGGAATAGCCAAAGAAGTGGAGTGGGAGAGGGATTGTGTCAGTTGCACCAACACTATAAATTAAAGTAAAATGGCGACTATACAACTAATGGAGAAAGAATTCAGGTGCCATGCATAGATATATTAGGCATCTAGGATCTTTTACCTCCTACAGTAGGGGCAGTTTTAAGGGAAGCTTCCATTCAGGAAAGTTCTCTTAAATCATGCAGTTGTCTCTCAATTACATTACTCAATTCAATAGTCAAGATGAACCCCCATCAAATTTTTTTTTAAGGCCGATGCATTTTATCTAGATACACCACTCGTAATATTTCAAAACAAAATATACTCGAATACCATTCCTTCTCAAGCTCTCAGGGTATAACTTAATTATCAGGGGATTATCAGCTTCCCTCAATGACTGACAAAGGGGCTATACTAAGATACGATTCTTTAAAATAACTAAAAGCAGACCTTTGAATAAAATACTTTTTTGACAAAAGCGGTCCGACAGTTTTATAAAGAACCCCTATATTTGTCCAAATGTACAACTCTTTTTGTACAAATTAAATATGTACCGATATTTTTAACGTTCTATTTACAAGCGGATGAAATGTTGAGTTGAAATGAAGCATTATTTTGAGTATAAATTTGACTAATGGCTTTTACGATTGTTTGAAAAACACAATACAGTTTCGTGAGATTCAATTTTTTACTAAATTTTCAAACGCCATCAATCCTATTTCCAAATGATCAATTATCACTTAACTCTTAACAAAAAGTATATATGAATTCTTACATAGAACAAATGAGAATATGAGCTCAGCATTAATGTTTTCAAATAATTGTTTATCTTTTTTGGTCGATTATCCATTATTTCTAAGTGTGAAAGAAATGAAAATAGCATTTAAGTTACTAATGGTGTGTTTGCAGAACAATCCAAATATTATGCTTTCGCTTTTATAAATGAATGCCTTACAATGACTGTCGCTGATTCTTCTGGCCATATTTTAAAGACAAAATAACCATCAAGGTCTTATAATGTAGGAAATATCAGCCAGCAAAACGTTTGTGAAAAAGGACCATAAGATATCCGATATGTTATAATGTAGGAAATATCATTCAGTTAAGGTTTTGTAAAAAAGGGCCGTGTAATTAAAAATGTATTTCAAATGACAAAGATACTAGTAAACTATTCCGTAATTCCGTATTTAATAAAGCATCTAACTTTTCTAAATATGAAAGGTCTCTAGAAAAAAGAGTCCTATAAATGCATCAGTTACTACATGTATCAGACAACAACATTCATAATCAAGTCAAGAAGGATCTTCTTCATCAATGTTTTTATGGTTTATTGTGTGCGTGTGTGTGCGCGTGCGCGTGCACTAGTTTATGTTGATAATTCTACAACCTGAAATATTCGTAAACAATAGTAATCTGATATCGAATAGTTAAGTCAAAAGCGAAATGATTCTCTTATCGGTAGTTTGTTTTAGGTTTCAACTCTTGGGTGATTATATTACTATCTAATTATGTCTTCAACAGCGTTTATTTAACTGTGTATTAAAATTAACTAAACGATTGTTAGATAAACTTGCTAATATAAAATATTTAAAGTAGAAGTTAACAATTTGTGCTAGTTAATAATTAAAGGTCATGGACTTGACCTACTTGAAAGTATTTACAAAACGTTTGTTATGCTCAATAATGAATACAAAACATCCAATAATAACAATGTTATGGCCAATTTCAAGAATTTAATTTGACAGGTTGTTTAAAGGTCAATGTCAAACTTTAGTTGTCCAGTAATATTTACCAATAATCGCGTTCACACATTTAGCGAAATGATGGTAAACATAGAATTTAGAAACATATAACTAGAGCATTCTACACTCGACCTGTTTTATATTCAATAAATTACTGACAAAAAAGATATGGTAAGGCTTTTGTTTATTCAGAGAACACAAGAAATATTAACTGCATATTGCTTAAATTTGCAATAAAATAATATCACACTCAATAATGGTTATTTTATCAATACTATACATTACTATACACTATACAGTACAATAATGGTTATACATACTATACACTATACAGTACAATAATGGTTATTTTATCTACAATGCGAGTAAAAACGTTTAATCTATCTAAAACATTCAGTTTGACTACTTTAAGCTATTCATAAAAAGGTTGTTATGCCTAATATCCAAAGTTTTATTCAGTTTTAAAAAAAGTTCAATTCTTTGTCCTTTCAGGTCAGTGGTGTTTAACGGTCAATGTCAAAATATAAGTATTTCAACATGACGGATAAATGATAAATGTTGTTTAATCTAAGTTTGAATTAATTCTGTTTGTTAAAATCACAATTACGACCAGTTTTAAAAAAAATTCAACAATTTGCCTTTAAAGGTCAAGGCAATTTAAGATCAAGGTCAAACGTAAGTTGCCAAACGTAAGAGTTTTATGTTACGTGTTGTTTAAGTTCTTGCCAAATTCATCCATAATTGAAAACACAAATTATGCCAAATTTTAGCAAAGTTCAATAATTTGGGATTAATGGTCATGGTTAATTAAGGTCAAGGTCGAGTTCAGTTTGACCCATATAAAAGCTTTGTAAAAGTGTTTTATATCCAGTCATGAATACAAAACATTCATTAATAAAAAAATAATGTCATGCCGCCTTGATTAATTGTTTATTGTTTTCTAAAGATGATGTTAACAATAATACCATCATTATGCATTTCTATATAAGATATATATTATAAATTAAATAAACACAGCACTTAGTTAATAACAAGCACGTTTAAAGTCCTGAATGTTTATACAGTAGGGTTAAAAAAACAATAATAAAATTTAATTTAACAAAAAATAAGTATAATTTTCAACACGAGCTTTGAAGAAATGACTAAATGTTTCCGGTGTATCTTCGTGTGGATGATTTTTAGATATGAATACAAAATAGAGAAAAACAGAATCCCTAAAGAAAGCACAACACAGCAAAATTGAATATGTTGCAGGTTCTGTTTGACCGGACAGAATCCCTAAACAAAGCCAGATCGACCAGAATACCTAAAGAAAACCCAAGTACGTGTTGTTACATTATAATTTGTTTTATTTTTACAATTTACATGAAAGAAATCTACATAAGTCTTTGACTTCCTTTTCAATACTGTTTATATAATGTTGTTGTATCATAATTGCATATGTTTGTATTATATGAAATAAATACTGTTTAAACCAAAACCCAACACAGTAAAATTGAAAATGTTACAGGATCGGTTTGATTGATCCTGTATTGGAACCTTCAATGTAACACTGTAGTGCCATTCCTGGAAAGGCGTATGGTCACCAAATAAAAGAATGTGTGTGCCCTAAACGAGAAAACAATGGGCGGAACTAACTAAAATGGAATTTGAAGTTTTGTAAAGCCTGTATCTCACAGACAAGACGTCAAAAGACCATTTAAAAAGCAGGCAACATATCCTAAGGGTGATTATACAGTATTCAAGTAGGAGGACAAGATCCACTCAAGGCCAGATAAAAATGGCCAAATACCACATAACATGTATTCACACAGTTTTAGTCGTGATGAATACGTACATATTTTGTGTAGTCAACTGAATACGTAGCAAACTTCCTACTCAGAATATAATGTTTAATAAGTAGGACAAAAAATGAAACTGTACTATTCAACACATTGTAATATTTACAAATTATCACGTACACACAATCAGCGAAATGTTTGTAAACCTAAAATATACTTAAACATTCTACACTCATATCTTGAAATACCTGTTTTATACGTTAATAAATGATTTACTGATAAAATGAATATAAAAGTCTTGTTCATGACTTGATATTCAAGAGAGGAAGACACGAAATATTTCAGGCAGATTGCTAAAATTTGCAATAAAATAAGATCACAATCAATCAGAAAAGTTGTGTTACAATAATGGTTATTTTATCTACAATGCGAGAAAAACGTTTTATCTAAATCATTTGATATTCCAGACTGTATAATTAAAGAACCCATACAAGTATGATAACAACAATAAAATAAAATATTTTTTCTTCATTGTGATAATTAATCAATTATGCTTATCCTCTGATTAACTAAAATGAAAGTGTTCCTTCTTCAAATTCGTATTAGTTACTATCAGAATAATTATATATCTGCGAAGTCGTCAGCGATCAGACAAAAAAAATAAAGGCCTGAGCGTTGAACATTTACCATCATAGAAATATGCTGTGAGTCTTTCCATTTTTCTGACTGTTAGATGTTTGTGAGCTGACTAATTTAATACAGTGAGGCCCTCGGTGCTGTCACTATTTCTCCAATACTTAACACATTTGGTTATCTTAAAAGCATACTAGGCTTTCCACTTTTTTAAATTTCTCTAGATATAAATAAGCGTATATTCAAAATTTAAAAAAAAATAGGTTTGCGTTTACATAGTTATTATTTTACGAAGTTTTAAAGTGTCGTACTGTTGAATAGCGCTGAATAAAAAAGCCATTTGTAAGCAATCGTAAATTCGATACAGCGAGTATAAAAGGGACTGAGAGCAGAGGTAAAAACTATCCGTGTGTCCTAGATGTTGTACATTTTAATATAACACACTGCAAGAGTTAATAACAAGGATTTACGAAATTGATAAACAACTTGCGATCTTCTTGTAATAGATGTTTACAAAAATGCAGATCTTACAGGTTTAATTGTGGGTTATAAATGATAAAGTTGTAGAAACAGGATAAGTTCTATGAAAATTGTTTGCCGTTAATTTGGATATTATCCGCATTATTTTAATGAATAGATATTACAATAACTTGTTTCGTATGTGTCATCAAATACGTTCATAATTTTCTTCAATTTATCTGCCGCATATTTATTATTATGTGGTAATAATTTGCTGTTTGATGTAAACAATTTTGTTTTGCTTTTTTGTCAATTATGTCGGAGGATTTAAAGTTTAAAATTATTGATAAAATACTAACAATATACCCACCGATATTGTTAGGCATTGGAATTATAGGAAACATTTTATCTGTGATCGTTTTGGCACAGGCAAGTACCAGAAAAACTTCGACTGGTTTTATGTTGATGTTCCTGACAGTTACCGACACATTGATTCTCATAAATTCCGTACTCGTGCGATGGCTGAGCCATATGTTTGAGATAAATTTAAGGACTTCTTCAAATGGTGCGTGCAAATTTCATGTTTTCTTGTCATATTTTCTGTTCCAACTGTCACCGTGGATTCTTGTGCTTGTAACAGTCGAGCGAGTGTTCAGTGTGAGATTTCCACACAGAGTAAGGGATGTTTTTACAAGACGGAAGGTATTTCTAGGCCTATTTGTCCTTGTCTTAGTCATAGCTGGTTTAAATGCTCATCTTATTTATGGATATGAACATGTTTATAATGATTTATATCAATCATTTGACTGCATAGTGATTAGCAAGCATGAAGATTTCATGTTTAAATACTGGACTTGGATTGACTTTGTTCTTGCATTCGCTGTTCCATTTAGTGTGCTTCTTTGTGGCAACATAATGGTTATACACACATTACAATCGAGTCAAAAATTCCGAAAAGCAAGTACAGTGACTACGCATAACGGACAGGAACTTAGAGGCCACTCATATCGTCGTGAAAACCGTACGGCGTCTCATTTCACAAGTACAGCAGTCGTTTTAAACATAGCATTCTCCTCCTTAGTCTCTCCCTTTTCCATCTTCGCAATAGGACAGCCATATTGGTTTCCAGTGGAAACAATAACACCAGAACGCATTGCAAACTTGATGCTTACTGGGACAATATTTCTGATGTTGTTGCATACAAACAGTGCAATTAATTTTGTGCTTTATATTTTTTGTGGATCAAAGTTTCGTAGAGATTTGAAGAACCTTTTCTGCAAGCGGAGAAGAACTATCTCAGAATCAATGCATAATACGCGGAACTTTCATACACAATCTGTGAGCACCGTAAGTTCTGAAGGAGAGACGTTCATGCGATTATAACGCAAATGCAATGTGCATATTGTTTGGTTATATGAAATAATGTGAAACTCAATAATAACATTTTACTAAGATGGCATTTTTAATGCACTATCAACTTATTTTAATTTCAGCGTGTTGGGCATTCTAACTGAACAATCTACAAAAAGCCAGTGCTTGTTAAATACTTAAATAGTTTTTGACTGTTTGACTGAACATTTTTAGTCTTAGTCCTGTTTATCAGATTCTGGATTGACTGATATGTCCTACCTTATAAAACGTTTAATACTTTTAAAAAACATGACCGTTAGTGTCAGAAGCTAGTTCAAAGACTGTTTTCTGTATGTATTGATTTCGGAAAGCATAACATAAAAAAAGAATGTTCTGCAAAACAAATCATGATTATCATGGAACAATTGTTTTTACCATCAATGTTTAATAGCGGTAACGACTGGAAAGAACAAATGTTTTATTGAAATTTTACCTCATGTTACCATGAGTTTAAGTTTGATTTATCCTATTACCTTTCATTACTCTTTGTTCAGAATTGAGTGCTTATTGATCATGTGTAATTGTAATTGTAAGAGCAGTGTTTTATTTACAAAATGTTATAATTAATTCATTTAGTTCCTTTTTGTTTCAGTATCGTATATATAGTGAATGGCAATTAGTTAATATGCATTACAGTTCATGTCTTGTTCATACATTTGTCCATGCTTTACATTTAAGTCCTGCTTAAAGTGTACTAAAAACTTATAAATTCAACAATTAAGATATCCTATTGTACACACTAATTACTTAATACATATATAATGAAAAACTGTGAAGAATGAAAAAAAAATGAAGACAAATTAGAAAAAAAGACATGCATATGTATGGCCAGTATTAAGCACAGTGACCAATAATATCGTATAATGTAAATTAAGTCTCATAATTTGTTTGCTCTCAATGTAACATATGCATTATTTCCTTATATTTCAAACACTTATATAACAATGTTTCGTCAAACTGTGGTTTTGTCTTCTTTTTGTACGTTTTCTGGTTCTATATAGAGAATACTACATTTGTTGTCATTTTATGAAAATTGTGCTATACACAATGGTTTTATGTCGTTTTTCATTGCCCATTTTATCGTTGTATGTGATATTTTAAAGGTTGAAGATGCAAACTTAATATCGCGTGGTAGCATCTTCAAAGGACAGACATTAAAGTGTAAGATGTTATCTATGCTGCCTTCAGTATGAATTTCGTAATAGAATATTTACAAAGTAACTATAGGAAAGGCGCAAATCATAGCTTAACGGTAAAAATCTTACTACATATTTTATATTGATAACGTACAATTTTCATGTCTGTTAAATAATGGAAACGTTCTTTATTATAACTCTTACTCAAATCGGAAACAAGATTATTCACCGTTTTTATATGAAATGAACAATATTAATGAGATATAGCTTTACATCATGTAACTGTCGGATATTTTTATTCCCAAAACATAAATTGTAAATACAAAATAAGAAACAATGTTTACAAGATACTTAAGTTGTTATTTTTTATATCTGCCAAGGTGATGCTAAAGTATATATATGTTGATATAAACTATTTAAGAAACCGTTTTCATCACTGATAATATCCAGCATTTTATTGGCCGATCTTCAGGCTGAAATATTTGAACGTGAGTGAAGTTGGTAGGATTTCAACGAACAAATATACTAAAATATTTTGATGTAAAATGTCAAAGTTATATCCGGTAAAGCAAAACAAAACAATATACATGATACAAAAGATCTTTCTAAAGCCCTTAAGAAATAGATTTATAACTGTACATTTTTCTGTTATTGCTTCTGAACTGCAAATTACAGCATGCATTTGCGTTTTAAACGAACATGTTTACTTGAACATTTAAATGAACAATGCTCTTGTTTTGTCAAACTGATACATATTTACATGATAATAATAAGCACCGATCAAAACGGGCCAATATACGAGGTCAAGGTTATCCATTAAGACTGTAATTACTGTTCAATTGAATTATTCTAAAACAGCTTTAAAGCGTTTATTGTTTCTCCACAAATACGGGCAACATACATGCGATGCTTATGGACAAACCTGAATTTAAAACAAATATTTTTTTGTTTTATTTACGTGCTTACAGTTAAAAATATATTGGAGAAATATTTCATGGTTTTACAACGGATTGGATTATACATTATCTTTGAATCATTTTTATAGCAAATAAATATATTTCAATTATCTGTGTAAATTAAAAGGAAAGCAAAATGTTACAAAGTATCAAGTGCGATATTCTGATCAGCAGTATCTAAATACTAAGTTAAATATAAATGAATGGTAGCTATATAGTGATCAACAAGTCTGATGAGACTATTGAAGTTTGGCAATGGCATGCAAACTTTTCGGCCATTGTTATTTTGCTTACATTCCAGAGAATAAATGGGCAATATGACTCGATATCAAGACAAATGTTCAAACTGTTATCTGACATGCAATTATGAAAAATGAGCATTACAATATTACGCTCAGTTTCTTTGTAATTATATAATAGATTATGGGTTCTGAATACTTGTAAGCATAACAACATGACGCGCATACGGTTTAAAGGCGAGACGGCAACACCTATATTTTATTGTACTACATCAATAAAGTTATTTACATCCACGACACTAATGTTATCAATATTTTCTTTTTCTTAAAGTTGAAAAGCAAAACGGTTTTGAAGTAGGCAATATTTTTTTTCTAACCATTTAAATGTAACTCGTTTTCACTCCGAATGATCGTCATTTTGTTGGAAAAAGCAACTACTAAATTAAGTATGTCATTGAAGGTTTCACAACATTAATGCATTTGGCTAAAGCTACCATAAGTAAAGATTATTGTATATTAATGTACTTTATTATATTATCTATGAATAACCTAGAAATGCGTTTCTCTGATTTGCTAACATGTATTTTTATTTATCAAAAACACAGGTCAATATTTTTTTCCTCATGTTTACCAGCTAAAAAGTCCATATTTGTATAATATATGACGGTATGCGTTGCTGACTTAAACTTCTCCTAGTACAAGAAAGGCTTTATATAATATATATTTTCTATTCTGTTAATTGCTCTCTTCAGTTTTTTGAAAATTTCCATTACATTACTTCTTTTTCTTGCCTCATATATTTGATTAACAGAAGTAACAAAACACTATAAAAACGTTTGAAGTAAGATGCTGAAAATTAGCTGATCAGAACCAATATTATTGAGCACTCATAAGGACGCATATTTGATTGCCATAAAAAACAGCAAGCCCACAATAAAAAACAAAGTCTGATACCACCTGCAATTAGCATAAATTAAAATACTTTGTCCGTGATCTGCAATATACTAAAAGGGTAATTCATGCTATCATTAAACACATATAATTAAAATGTAAATAGGTGTCACTCAGAGCATGATTCTTCATCATGATTACGTGAAAAACGCACAGTGTGTAAAACCATGCACTGTTTATGCCTGTCAAGCTAATTTCAACACATGGTTTTTAAGTACACGTGGACATAAACATTGTATTTGATAATCTTACTGTAAAATAATTATAATAATCATACTGTCTGACACATGGTTAAAACTACAACACAGCCGTGATGAAATGGATAATAATAATATTAATGGAAGTTACAATCATAATCAAATATACATAGTTTACTTTCATACTCCTGTTTATTGACTTGGTCATTCGAGCAATATATGGACAATGAATGACATTTTATCCTTGGACCTTCATGTCAGTGAAGTATTTTAAACTTTCCGCATGAAAGACTGTCCTTGGAGGCATCTCAGAACATAAAAGAAACCTGCAAGCAATAACTTTTAAGTTAATGCCTTAGGTAAAACTAAGGGTAAATAAATGCCAAGTTCGGACCGGGTATGTACCTAAGGTCTTTCTACACCAGAAAAGCTGGAAAGCCCTAAATAGGGTTGATGCAATGAAAAAACATCTATTTTATTGTTGATTTGTTTATTGATAATATATATAATATTTATCTAAAATAATTTTTGCTACCCCGATAAATGAATGCGTCATTTAATGATAGAACTGTTCCTACATAGAAAAAAAAATACCATTGATCCTGCTTTCGTGACATAAAGGTATGATTGCGATAACGAATATGACACGCATGTTTAGATATTACATACATATATAGAAGATATAATAAGGAACAGTGCTGCTGTTTGACGAACAGATTGTTCTGTGTTAATTTGTCACAGCTTGCCTTTTGTTAAGTTTCATAAATGTATTATGTTACACACACATGACGTTCGGGTAATCTAAAATTGTGGAAATCAGGAAACTGCTGATACACAATGCTGATCCAAATATTTTTCAATTTACGAATTTTTATTTTTCAACTTCATTACTCGCCGCTGTTACATTATTGCATTTACATTGTTATCGAAGGCACATTTAAGAACCATTTTTAATTTTTTTTTTTTTTCTTTATTTTTGAAAATATGGAAATTAAAAACAGTTGTTACAATTCTATTTATATGATAAAAGTATGTGGATGCTCTAAATCAGTTATTAACAATTCAATCGTCGACATACTTTTTATAATTATTTCATTGATGCCATCTGAAAGGAATATACTTCATATTTGAAGTTAAGTTTAATGATGCAGCGACAACCTGACAAATTCAATTCTTATTTAGATACGTGTATACTACATGTATAAAAAGAATAAATCACTGATCCAACCACTAACGTATTCCTTAGTGTTAATATAATTTCAATATAGATTAAAAAAAGACCTTGTGAAAATGGTGTTTTTACAATAATATCCATGAAAAGATTGTACTGTTACAATCATATCCATGTTAAAAGTGTGCTGTTACAATCATATTCATGTAAAATGGCGCTATTAAAATCTTCTTAATTTTAAGGCCATTATTAGAATTAGTTTTGTCTCAAACATTTGACATTTCTGGATTCTAACCTTAATTTACGAATGTTTCAGACTGTTTAATTAAAAGGATCCTGAAAAGTAAAATAGACAACACTAAAAAAGAGCATACATGTATTTCACTTGATTGTGATAACTAGGTTAAATAATGAATATCAGATTATCTTTACCACTAGCGCATATTATACACATTTTCCCCCATCATTTTAAACACGGGCAATCTATCTGTTAAGTCATTGAAATAAAATTGAAATAAATACCGCTTTTATATCTTTTAACTCAAAACTTCATAGTGCATGACTTTTTGTAAGATACTATGATACAATATCTGATGATGTAGATACAATCTTAAGGTATTTGATGGTGTCGGGTTGTTTAATAACGTTGAATTCTTTACTGTGTTAAAGAGTATTCGTAAATTTGATACACAGCGTGGAGATGTTTATGCACCTTAAAGGTGGAATGTAGATACTATATGATATAATATAACACATTGCCTTTGGAAGTTAACGAGAAAAAGGATTTACAAAAATTGTAAACAAATTGTAATATCGTAATACTATACGAAAATAAGGATCCTACAGGTTCTGTTTTGCTTCGTTTTGTTTGTTTGATGTTTGTTTTTGTTGTTGTTCTTTTTTTTCTTGTTTGTTTGTTTTTTGTTGTTGTTTTTTTGTTGTTTTTTGTTGTTTTTCTTGTTGTTTTTTTCTATTTTACTTTCTTTTGGGGGGTCTTTTTAATTGTTTACTTTAGACATTATAAGACTGATGCTATGCTTTTTAATGTGGTTTAAATGTTCATCTAATTTATTTATAAATAAGAGCATGTTTATAATATTTATATGAATCATTTGGCTGTGTAGTGATAAGCGACCATGAAGATTTTATATATATAAATATTGGACATGGACTGACATTCCATGTTTAAGTGTTTTTATTCGGCAACATTAAGATTTTACACAAACAAAATCGAGTCAAAAGTTCTGTAAAGCAAATGCCATGACCCCACATGACGGGCGGAAAATCAGAGGAAACTCATGTCACCGAGAAAACCATACAGCATCTCATTTCAGAAGTACAGCAGTCATACTGAACATTACATTCTTCTGTTTTGTATCTCATTTTTCCTTCTATGCAATAGGACAACTATATTGGTTTCCACAGGACCTAGTAACACTAGGACGCATTGTAAACTTGGCGCGTATTGGGATGAAATTGCTATTGTTATTGGTTATAAATAGTGCTATTTATTTAGTACTGTACATATTTTGTGATTCTAAATTCCGGGGGGGAGGGTGGTTAATAGTTTGAAATATTTTCTGCAAGTGACGTAAAACTATGCCGTTCACAATCTGTGAGCACCACAAAGAGTGAAGTTTTCTCGGTTATACCGCAAATTCTCTGTGTACATTGTGGAGAGATGTATGGCATAAAAGCAAAGCAAAGCTACACGATAAAAATATACATTAAGATAACGTTTTAAATTCACTTAGATCTAAAAAAAAGGGCGTGAACAGATTAAAGGGTTTCAATTTAGACATGCTTGACTTTCTGATAATACTGTTCTACAAAGAACGGCAATGATTGAACAGGGCCTAACTAGATACAAGTACTAGGACACCTTGTCAATTGAGAGCATTGATATGACTCGCAAGTGGAATCCTTTAATACTTTGCAAATAATTGTTTTCGGCTAGACACCTCTGTGAGATGGTTGTATTTGGTAAAACAGGGTCTTGTTGAACTGACCATGGATAGGCTGATATTCTCTACCCTTTAACATGTTAGATTTTCTTTACAAAGTATGGTATTAACAGGCAGTTAAAGACTACTATTTCTTTGCACTGGTTAAACAATCATAACATAAAAAAGGATTGATCTGTAAACAAAACATGAATATTAATAAAATAACAATTGTTTTATAGTGCCAATATTGAATTGATAATAAACCCCCGCCTATTTTTACAGAAAATTTCAGTTTTGCGCACTCTAATAATTATATATTCAAACGTATGGTATTAATGGTTGAAAAATTGTTTTTAGCCAAACACGAGGTCTGCGCAATTCCAATACAAATAGTAGATAAATACTTCTTTTCAGAGGAAAATTTCACTTTCAAAATGACACACTCAAAAACATTCGTTAGTGCGACATGAATTACTATTCGTCCACACCACACGTTTAAGTATTTAACGCATTCCTTACAGATGATGACAGTGAAATTATTACAAATGTATGTGAAATACAAATATCTAACATAATACTTTATTTTTTAGAACAAACTGTAAGGCATTTGTAATCAAGGGAAACATGTTTTCCAATTTTAATATTTTAAGATGCTTAATAGAGAGAACATTGACAAAACTCATTTGAAATATTTAAGCAAACATGTCCTTCTTTCAATCTGAACAAAACCATTCATCACTGTTGGAAAAAAAGTGTCAAACAGTGTAGACTTTATTCAGTCATCAAGGATATCCCGGCTGATTTGACCTGCACTGGGCACATGGATAGAACCTATTCACGCAAGCTCACTAAAGGTTAATCCATTACTGCATGAGCATTTTGTGAAAAATGGCTGATTTCATAAAAAAATCCTCCCATTACAAGTTCAAATTGCTAAAAAAAAAATCTAAAAACTGCTTCAATACTAATCAAACTTTGACCATTGTCTTTGTAACAATATATAAATAACACATGGGTTTGTGAGTAACAGTAAAAATATCATCCCGAGGAAAATACTGTTACCCGAGGCGTAGCCGAGGGTAACAGTTTTTTTACGAGGGGTGATATTTTTACTGTTACACACAAACCCATGTGTTATTTATTTTATTACCCCCGAACAAAAATACTGTGATGATCTGAAATTGTCAACTAAATCTAACTGTAACAAAAATAAACCAAGAGTAACAATAACTAATTTTAAACTGTCCTTACCTTGCAAGTTTTAAGTGCACTGTAGGCCTACTTGAGAAGCTGTTTTTCTTTTATTCTTTAGGCAAGTGATGATATCTACCAGTCATAAACATAAAATAAGCTGTGTTTTATTCAGAAAACAAAACACTTACCCATTTATAAGGTAATGATCTGTGAAGTCTGATCCTTCTGCATCCAGAATATTCTTCGCATGTTTTTTTTACAAAGTGCATTTAGAAAATAACGATGATATCCTACAGATGTCTGGCCACCAACTCGATCTGTAACGTTTCACTGGTTAAAATTTTTAAATTATCCTTTGTTGCATGCTTTAATTGTCTGCATGTTCCAGTTTGACACAAAATTATTCACATTACAATTACTTCCGTTGAAAACGGATGTTTCCTGTTGACTTTTCAACAAAAAAATATTTAATTCGCGAAAGGGACTCTAGGGTGCAAAGAACTAAATTTTATCAGAGTAATAGTTACTTCGGCGATGCTCTATAGTCGAATATAAGAATGAATCGAGAAAAAAATGGCGGCCATTTTATTTCATTTTATTTAGAAAATAGACCACGTGACCAGATTTTATACTGTTAAAAAATACTGTTACCTATGTAACAGTACAAACTTCGTAGTCACGTGGTACACTTGCATTAACAGTAAGAATAACTCCCAGAGGCCTATGGGAAATTAACATTACGAAAAAAGTGAGGGGTAATAACATGCTCTGTTTTAATGTCCTGTTACTATGGCAACGAGGGGACATCTTAAAATTGCTTAAAATCACTATTTTGTGTTGATTTTTTTCATCAAATTTGATTTCAAAGTGCTGCAACTTCTCAATGGATTCAGATAGAGTCAAAGACTTTTCAGCGTTGGTTACACGTTACCTTATGATCGATCAGGGGTCATTTTTAGCCTCCATTTTTTTTGGGCGATGAGGGAGATTGCCGCGCCCCTTCACCCCCCCCCCCCCCCCCAACAGAAGGGGGCCACCTCCTTTCTTGCAACCCCTTGTCGTACCTTTTTGATGGGAGGCGGCGCCGTAAAAGTGGTCATATTTTAACAACATTTCTCAAACGAAACATGTGTTTGGGGCCCAAACAGGATATTTTTTCACTATGTGAGGCCTAGAAGAGGGGAGGGGTCGAAATGCATTATTTCGCGTATATATGAGGTAAAAGGATAAACCAAATATTTAGTAATAATAAGTATCCAACAAAAATGATTGGGCTTCAAGTTCTTACAACATAAGTGTAGACTATACTCTTCTCGGTGATATTTTTAACTCATTTTGTAAAATGGTATGAATATATTTATCAATTAAAGCAAAACTGTCAATGAAATTTCAATTTATAAAGAAAATATCTAGGATTTGTTGAACTATACAGACAAACCTATTGTGACTAAGATTCTAATTACCGATTTACCTATGTCTTATTAGTTGAGAAAAATTAATTTGATGTTACGATGGTATCTTCTGTTATCATCGAATTGTTTTCCCCCAAGGCCTTCCGTACTAATTATCCGATAAAAGATTGAAATAATGTCTAACAAAAATATTCAGTGTAAAATGACAAAGGAATAGACAAGTATAAAAATATTGATAAATAGATGTAGATTTTTTTTATTTTTATTTTAAGAAAATGAATGATTGGCTAAAATAAACAAAGAATGGCTGAGAACATACGTGAAATTACGGAAAACTTGCAGAAAACTGTGCCTGTTGTTATTCTGTGCATTGGTACAATCGGCAATGTCTTGTCACTCTGTGTGCTTACACGGCCTAAGACAAGGTGCTTATCTACGGCCGTATTTTTTATTGCTTTGACAATAGTCGATTTCATAGCACTTTGGAGTGGACTTTTGAGAGTTATAATATCTGGATATCTGAAAACAGACATTCGTGACATAAGCACGGTGGTGTGTAAGCTACATGTGTTTATAGTTTACACATCAACACATATTTCATCATGGCTTATAGTTGGAGTAACTGTTGAACGCGTAATTTGTGTTTGGTTGCCAATAAAAATGCGCATTGGAAGAAGTAACAAAGTGGCTTTAATTGTTACTATCGCGACGGTATCAACGTGCATTTTAATAAATTTACATATGTTACTTGGTTTTGAACTGAGCACAGTAAACGTCCTAAAGGGCTCCAATTCAACGATTTCAACATGTCAGCCAGGTTTGAGTGCAAGTTACATCCATTTCATAAATAGGATTTGGCCCTGGATTGACCTATCATTGTTGTTTCTTATCCCGTTTTGCTTTCTCATTGTTGGAAATGTTCTGATTATTTTTCGAGTACGCAAGAGCAGACATTTGCGACGGGATAGTTGCCCGGACGTAGCACAAAGTTCTGCAGACACAAGCTCGCTATATTTTCTTACCGCTTTGTTAGTAACACTTAGTGCAGTTTTTGTCGTATGTGTTTTGCCAATAACTGTTTACATTATTATGCAATATACATGGTGGCCAGGTGTTCCTTTAACAGAAAAAGAGTTAGCAATTAGCCATCTTGGTTGGGCCATTGTTAATATCTTAGTCTATGTGAACTATGCGGTGAATTTTATTCTTTATTTTACATGCGGTACTAAATTTCGGGAAGAACTGGAGAACATGTTTCGGTGTTGCAGGCCAAAGTTTACACGGAAAGTTGTTGGTGAGTGTCGAAGCATATCATCAAGTGGAAGCGGTTCTATTTGTCATATCAATACAACTGATATTCTTGCAGCATAAATGAAATTGATGAATGTTATTTCGGGCATGTGAAACATCATTTTAGAAAAGATTAGCCTAATTTTCGGCAAAAGAGTATGACACTTTAGACATGTTTTGCAAAAATTCGGTAACGGCGATTATCATGTAAGACAGGGTCTGCATAAAATACGATAATGGAGGTTATCAGTTTAGACTGATAGGGCATGGAATTCGGTAACGGAAGTTATCATTTTTGATAGGGTGTGCATAAAATATGGTAACGGATATGTTACCACTTTAGACAGGAAGGGCGTGAATTTCGGCAACGTACTAGGTTGTCGTTTTTGACAGGATGACCAATTTGTCGGTAACGAAGGATATAATGTTTAACAGGATGCGCATAGTGTACGGTAAACAGTGGAATTTTATCTCGAATTCTATAACCACTCGTATAAATACTATAATAGTAGGAGGGATAAAATTGAAGTGACAGATTGGATAAGCATGAAAATGGTATATGGGGTTTAATAGGGATATGACATCAATTCTTACCTACCGCAAATATATGTTTGTGTTGGTGGAACATAAAAAACAGCGGTTACACAAAAACGGGGTGGAAAGAATACATGACAAGTGTACGGTATATGTTTTTCAAACGGTAGCTGAGTAGGATTTAAGATGAATTCTTTCAGCAGCTCCAACACTGTCATTGTGTAATGATTTATTATGAATGTGAGAGTTTGAACTGATATTGATTTAGTTTTTTTAGTTAGTGTGCAAGTAATAATTGTTTTATTGAAGAGACGAGGGAGTAGACGACATTTTTAGAAAATCCAACATAATGTTTCGACTGCTTTGATGAATTGAACGCAACTTTCTGATACATATATCTTCTGTAGTTCTTTTCCTCATTTTAGAAGTATTTCCTGTACTTTTGAATTCGAAGTAATTTCGAAATAGGGAAAATTCATGTTTATCTTAAGAATATTATTTTTCTTAATTTCCATAAAAAACACGTTTGAACATGGTTGAAATGTTGAGTGAGCAGTTTCTAACGCATTTTCGCATTGCTTATCCTACGTCGTAAACATTAACTTGCGACATGCATATATTTAAACGAAAGCGAAACGGTTATGCCATTGACAAAATGATTGTTAAAACTAATGCAAGAAGTCATAAAGCAGATTTTTTTTCCCTAAATTGCAAATTTCGGTTTCGGTAACAGTTTGATATTGAGGATGATTTTCATAACTTTGTACATGTATAAATTTCACCAGATGAATCAAAGCTGTAACTTAATATGAGGGGCGTCCGTGGCTTAGTGGTTTAGATCGTTGACTTCTGACCACCTGCGGGTTCGTTTGAATCCCACCCTGCGACTTTAGAAGCTATCCAGCAAGCTACCAGAACGACAGTGGTTTTACTCGTGTGCCAGTTCCTACCATAATAATGTACGGAGGGCACCCCGAGGTCTTCTTCCATCAATAAAGCTGGAAAGTCGCCATATGTCATTGACCTCTACTGTGTTGCGACGTAAATCTAAAACCTAACACAAAACCCCACAAAACGAAAAAACAACTGACAGACAGTTTCAATATATTTTGTTTTAAATAGTGAAATGCCCTATTTGTATTTGTATGTTTTATAAATGTGCACGTGTACTTAACTATCTTGTCATGTAAGGTATATTGTGCTGTCTTTACTTCACTACGTTGAGAAAGCTATACGTATGTTATAAAGATGTCATCGTACATTGAACATACGTATATAATCGTTAAAAACAAGGGAATTGGTGTTTTCGTGCGGTGCTCCGCGGAGCGAAAGTACGGCATGGCACAATTCACCCACAATAATAACTGGTAACATTTATTTGCTCGAATATAACAACAAACAATGTATTTATAATATTTTATATAATATTGAATAACGGTATAATAAAATGTTTTTGCATAAAGTGCAATACACAATGCACAAAACGCTTATGATATTCACCAATGATAAATGAATTATATATACATACATTGTAACCATTTAAACATAAAATATGAAAATAATATGTTTCTGGTGTTCAATACAAAGAAAATATTATTTATGAATTAATGAAAATTTATATCATCAATCCGTAATTCGACACTCGCAAAAAAATAGCGAAATCCTAGAACATTTTACCATGGTCCATATCAATCCATCGATTCGAACATAAAGTAAGTAGCATGCAAAATATTTTAAGGGCCGCAAATCATCTATAATTTTATTTTTGCAGATGTAATATAGGTTATAAATTATCAAACTCATTTTTTAATCGACAAAATATTATGTAAAAGGAGTCATTTTATAGCATTTTCAAGGCAGCTGTTCAATAATGAAAAACACATTAATTTAGATTTAGTTAACAGAATTTATAACTGGTTTGTATTGAATGTAATTAGGAAAAACTGTTATTATATGAACCACGTAAAATGCTTAAAATCCCAAGGTATTTCAGATAGAGAGGTTACATTACCAACGTTTAATAATGAAGTTCGAATAAACTTTCTATTTCAAAGGAATAAAAGCGTAACTTTAAGTGTTGTTTTACAAATGAAGTTCAGATATTTTTAATAGTTTTAGGGAATAAAATCTAAAACAGAATTCCCTGCGGGAAACAATGTATCGTAAAAAAATGTTCTGTAAGTTCTGGTCGCACAGTCACCGGTTGAATTGCATGTGAAGCATCTACGTAACGATTACATGTACATTATCACGTCGGCTTTACATGAACGAGATCTGAAAAGAAAATAATTTTATGTCAACTTCTGACTGTAAGTAAAGAACATGGATATGTTTAGCATCCAAACTCAGAGAGTACCTGCAATGGATCGAAGCTGTGACCTCTGTATATAATGCGGACGCTTTACAAGATGGTCATACCAAAGATCCATAAATGTTGTGCACAACTTGTCATTCCTTCTTGGATGTTATTATTAAGTAAGAGTCACTTAAAGGACATACTAAGAAAGTTGCTTGGCGTAAAGGTAAAGAAATCATGTGTACAAATAATTGTGGAAATGACCAGGGGCATATTCAATAAATAAAAAAGCAAACATAATATTTATAAGTCAAAACTTAGATTCCAGTCTCTAATGTGTTCTTGAATATGGCCCATAGTATTCTCTAATTGCTACTTGATACATTAAAAGCGGTTTCATTTGCTAAGATGAGTTGCATCTTAATAAAGAGCATGCAAATGGAACACTAAAGTCTAATTCTACATCTAGCACTATCTAGTATATCTGAACTACGATATAAAGAACATCTTAAGAATATATAAAACCAAACATTATCCACATTGATATTCTAAAATAGCACAAACTTGTTACATGTACATGCGTATTATATTAAAGAGGTCAATAGTCTACATATAACGATAGGAAAGATAAAGGTGATCTATCAACATAAAAGTCGCATAGCATGACACTTATCAAATCGAATGGTTAATAAAAGAACATGATACGTGATGGATTGTGCCATTGTATCTGCACCAGTGACCCTTGATTCTGCACCAATGCTAATCTGTTTATCCGCAAAGAAACAATTCGTTTACTATGTAAATACTTGTTGGTAGCCAAATGGCGCTAGACATATTGTTAAATACATGTAGCTATATTATTAAAAATGTCAACGCGGAGCATGCCCGGCTGCCATGGTCCTATCTCACAATTTAAAGGTCAAATAGCCCTGCAATTCCCTTAACAAACCTTTGGTATTACGTAGCCTTTCAAATGATAAAGATTTTATAACAACGCACGCAACACATTTACAATACTTCACAAAAGCAAGGTTGATACTGGTGTCACTACACTCTAGTTTAACAGAGGAGAGGTAAATATGGGTGATATCAAACCAGCTCACAATGATATTTCCTTTTATATGCACCAATCACGTGACAGTCTCCTCCTCGTTTATGGTTTCAAAAGTACTATGTATGTGCTACAAAAGTATTTTCTTTTTTCATATGTATGTTATTCCAAATGTTTACAAGAAAAGCATTGATGCAAAGCATCAAAGGGCGACGCCAAATGAATTTGATCCAGGTTTGCACCTAAATACTTAACAAAAGATAGAAGTACCATTTCATGTGACCTGGAGGATAGGCCCAGTTTAAGTTGAAACTTAAACCAAAAAGAAAAGACTCTGTCTTGCCAAGATGCAAAGACAATTTATAGTCAATTAACTAATCTTACTATTTATTTTACCAAATACAAGGATACCTGTCATCATCATATAATCACATGCACGAGTATCGGACCTGGGAAGAAAATGTATGACCAGATTGATAAAAAAACTGTGTTCATCTTAAAAGTGTCAAAAACCAAAAAAAAAAAAAATGTAAATAATGACCCCCTTTAAAAATATACTATTAACTTAAAGTAAATTTTTAAAGGGGGTCATTATTTACATTTTTGTGGTTTGTGACAATTTTAAGATGAACACACGTTTTTTATCAATCTTGTCATATTTTTTCTTCCCATGTCTGATACTTGTGCCTGTGCATATAATAAAAGCTTATTGCTTAGGTTGCAGACATGTCATTGACATATATTAGACATAAAAGAGGACCTAAAATGAACATCAGGGGGACACCATAGGTACTCAGAGCAGTAGTAGAAGGAGAACCAGCCACATCAACCAGCTGCTATCAGAGATAAGACTTGAAGCATGTAAGAATGTCATTACATATGGCAGATACTTCAAGTTCCATGAAGAAGAAGAAAAATAACTTCTTCATGTGCAGTAAAGTGTGATCAACTGTATCAAATGCTTTGTAGATCTAAAAGTATCATGCAATACTGCCTTTGTCCATTTCAAATAAAGTACAATCTATTAAATGAGAAAAACCACTTCTAAACCCTGACTTAAACTGCCTGACCATGACTCGAACCCATGACTTTCAGAAGACCAACTGAGCTATCCGGCCGGCTACACATTTTCTCTTTAATAATGAAATAGTTCTAAACCACAACATATTTCCCCACTCTATTGGTTTATGTCCTTGAATTTCTGATGTTTACAGAGCATAGTGAATTAAACTCATGGTTATATGCAGTCACTGGATGAGAAATTTTTCAGCTTGACCAGAACTCAAACCTGTGACCCACAGAATAATGTACCGCGGCTGTAAGCGATTGAACTATCTGGCCGCTTACACATTTTCTGGCCTAAATAGTGAACAGTTCTAAACCGTGACAGATATTTAGATTTTTAAATCAACAGATAATTAATTCTTAATTAATAAATAAGAAATAAAAACCTTACATACTCATAGTCTTAATTAAAATAACAATTTATATATTATGTATAATTATTTTTACTAAAAAGGGCTTAGACAGTAAACTATTGGTTGTGCCATTATTTATAACAGGTCAATTTGAAAGTGAACATAACTGTGCTAATACATGTACAATATCTATTTTTTGTAAGGATAAAAAACTAACCCTTTTTCTATGATTTTTGTGAAATTTTATGAAGGCTGATTTGTGTTTTGCATCAAGGGCACTGGGCGAAAACATGAAAATGCAACAAACACACCACTTTGTGTCTGACGCCTTGTTACTTTTTTGTACTTTGTTGGTTTTCATGTGGCAAAAATCACCTGCTATAAAATTAAGTGTACAAATTTATTCAAGGGCAAGTAACAATCTACTCTATGAAAAGTCTGTTGTCGGTTGACTCAGGAGACCTGAAGCTTGGAAATTGAGACCGGTGTCCCTCCATTACAAATAGATAAGACAGAAGCTGTCCTTTTCAATCTATGCACATGTTAGAAAAAAATTAGAATAACCATTCAAAACATGATTTTTTGAGACTTTATCAATTATATTGCTTGATCCAAGTTTCAGGACATTTTCAATCAATACATGTATTATCATTTATAACTTTAAATGAAAGTATCATCCCTTTAATAATAATGACATAACTGTAACTCTTTAAATTCAGAAATATTATAAGTCTCATCATATCAATATACTAAGATATACATGTATGCACATAACATTAATAATTCCCAGTTTCTATTAAATAAATATGAAATCCTAGCATTAACATTGGTACTAATGGATGGAATTCAAAATCTAGTAGAATATATAAACTCTGTTATAGATACTATTATTAGCCAGCTAACACTGGGTATAAACAACTATAACCTGTAGACTGATCAAGATATGTATTATCATTAATTAATTTAAATGCAAGTCTCATCCATCATAACTGTAAGTCTTTAAATACAGAAATACACATTATATCCATATACAATGATACACTTGTATGCATATTACATTAATAATTCTCAGGTTCCATTAAAAATAAATATAACATCCTATTGACAGGAATTCATAATCTTGTAGAAAGAAAACTATAATGTATACATGATATTGTATAGTATAAAAGTAAAAAAAAATCTCAAATAGTCTATATCATGTGTTACAGATTAAGTTGTGTTAGTGTCTAAACATTAAATGCATATCTCTTACAGTAACAAATACTGTCGGAGTGTCCCTCTTTTAACCTTCCATTAGACTTTACTATACAATGTATAACTAACTGCATATAATGTAATCAAGTGTTTAAAATGAGCACCTATATGTATAGCTTAAATATTCTACTTTTCATTTTTACCAAAGGTTATTTTAGTAACAATTCATATACAAACACATAGAAAATAATAATTTCACATAGTGATTAGAAAATGCCTCTAGCAGAATACCTATAGGTATGTACCAACTGAACAAACTAGAAAAATCTGGTCTAGGGTATATCAAGCCAGTAAAAATATATATCAATATTCACTCATCAGGGCCTCTCTGCTTTTGATGACCTTACAACTGGTAAATTTTATAAAAAACAAAAAATAGTACGTAATACTAAAGATAGAGAAGACAGAAAAGAACAAATAATTTAGTAAACATGAGTTACTTCCCTTAAAAGACTGAAAACCTGAAACCCAAGAGAACACCCTAAACATTAAAATTACGAAATGTTGCAGGCTCAGTCAGTTTTATTAAGCCATGCAAATTAATGGTAAAGTATTCATAAAAAATAGATGACCATGTGACAGCAGTTATTGCAGAAAATCGGATAGCTTTCAACATCCGGATACTGGTACACTTTGTAAAAACAACCATTCTGTGCAACAGATCAACGTAATATGGATAAAATCAATAGGATAATCGTTAACAACAGTCCATTACCTATCCTTATACTCATTTGCAGGTGAACTTTCTTCTTGTAAGAAAATTTTGAAAATATATAAATGAATGAACGAAATGGTTACGGCATCAATGTAGACCACAACGATATTCGAAATCCGGGTTTTAGTATTGTCAATAAAACTAAGGGACAAGCTGTTAAACTGAGCATGCAATTTCGTGAAAATAATATCACAATGCACATGCTTTTTATATAAAGTTATTAAATACAAATATAACAACATATTTGTTTACATGATTTTTACGAATCAAAATAAATCTAATTAACTCAACATGAAATTAACTGCTAATAATAACAGCTCCTTCCATAGGCAAAAATAAAAAGCATTCCATATAAGACGACGCCGCTTACCGGCGTCGCCCACCGGCGTCGCCAATAAAATATTTCAGATCTAAAACATGCTCTACGTTTTACTTGAGAGTTTCCTAGATAGAGGCGTTTTTTGTTTAATCATTTATCTTCTAAATAAAAGATTTGATAATGTATTAACATTTCTTGCACTAGCTCTTAACTGGATATTACAATACATGTATATTCACAAAACATATGATCCTCATTTAATCTTTGAGATCATACATGTACAATACAAGTTGTAATAACTTTTCCCCTAAACTTTTGGTTCAATCAACTACTATTGTTGTTTTCTATTCATGTAAAGAGTACCTATTTTATCATAAAAGTTCAAAAATAAAAATTCTGTCTGCAAGGTTTATAATAATTATAGAACAGTTTGTTACTTTTTTTAACTAGTTGAACTTTGTTGTTGTTGGTGGTGATGATGATGATAATGATGTTGCTGTTGTTGTGGTGATTGTTGTTGTTGTTGTTTTTATGATGATGATGATGTTGTTGTTGTTGTTGTTGTTGCTGCTGCTGCTGATGATGATGATGATGTTGTTGTTGTTGTTGTTGTGATGATGATGATGATTTTGTTGATGATGATGACGACGATGACGACGATGATGATGATAAAGATGATTATGATGAAGATGATAATGATGATGTAGTTGTTGTTGCTGTTAGGTGATGATGATGACGATGTTGTTGTTGTTGTTTTTGTCGATGATGATGATGATGATGATTATTTCTATGCATAAGTAAGAAATAATAGCAGTGCCTTACAACTTCAAGGGAAAGTACTGTGTTAAGACACTATTTCTAAAGTCAACACATTTACCTACCTTACTTAATCCGTTTTCTCTTATATCCGGTTTACTGTCGGTTCTTGCAGCTTCTATTGCGTCATCCAGGGATACAAACATTATATCCTTCCGCGCCGGAATGATTTCTGTCGCTTTAAATACATTCCAGATTTCATCTGAAAGAAGAAATACCGATCCGCATTAAACTGTTATAAGCCGTATACTATCGTTATTAACAACCGCAAGTAATAATAAAAGTACAGAAAAAAGAAACAAGGCTAACATATATTTTATTTTTATGGACAAAATTTTCCATCATTTCTTTTGCTACATAGTAATTGCCAGATTTACATGTAACTGTTAAGAGAACTTTGAATTTTGGCGCACATTCATTTTCATGTTAAACTGTTGTTCTAGGTCAAAATCTAGATTAAAATTAATCATCAAAACGCATGGTTTGGTATCAAAAGTGGTAACACATAATTATTAGAATGCTATTAGCTTTGAGTTATATGTAAATTCTATATTTCCATTTCTTACATGAGTATATTTTTTGTTTTATGAACTTTGATTCTGACTTTAAAGACCATTTCAATGCTTTTTATTTATTTTTATTCGTTCATGTTTGTTTTTTGTGCATTATCAATGTCAAAGGTTTACATACCTGAAATGTTAGTTAGGTATACCCTGACGTGAACATTCTCGTAATCTTGAATTAGCTGAAATTTATAAAAGGACATTGCATAATTATTCATATTTATCAAACTTGAATGTTTACTAGTATACTACAAAAAAACGGTATAAACGATCGTTTAAAATGATACGTAATGTCAAAATACTAAACGACATGAGTCATAAGAAGTATGTATGGTTCTGTTTATATTTTAATCATCAAACAAAATGTGTTTTGGTCATAAAAGACACAGCAAACATTGTAGCACGATTATATTTG
>NW_026856436.1:0-108746 GCF_026571515.1 Ruditapes philippinarum
AAAGAAATTTCCATTGGCTAACAAAAACTCTTTAATTAAAGGTGAATTTATTTCTGATAGATCACAGTGTTTTTTTTCTTTATATAACTACTACTTGAAAAAGGTACTGTTCCCAATGGTAAAAAGACATGAAAATTCCCAAATTCTAATGAGAAAATTCTCAAAATGACTGTTCAGGCCATGATATTTCTCTAAAATCATTATATTTATATTAATTACCACTCAATAGTTCTACCTGGACACTGGAAGATGTTAACTGTCTTTATACATTATGATTAATTTTATTTGTAGCTGAAAAGATGCTTAATAAAATTTGAGTCAAAATAACGCATTTTTTCCTAATCAGTCTGGTACCGGCACCAATAACCAAAGTAGAGAGAAAAAACCTGCTGGATCTATTCGATATCTTGTCATCATGATAATATAAATGGCCGAACATCATCGGTAATATTATTTTTTTAAATATGTATGTTCATTCTGTGTGAAAATGTAACAAGACCTGCAAATTACGAATGTAGGACAAAACCCCACCAGTTAAAACCCCACCACTCAAAATTTTATAGAGTGGACAAAACCCCACCACTACATTTCATAGAGTGGACAAAACCCCACCACTAAATTTTACAGAGTGGACAAAACCCCACCACTTCAGTTTTATAGAGTGGACAAAACTTTCTTGTAAACATGTTAAAAAACAAACAATTGTGCATCAGCAGAAACTCAAAATAATGTGTGAACAACTCATCAATAAGGAGTTACAGTTTGTAACACCTTTTTTTGCAATCAAAACATCAATAAATAATCTGTTTTGTTCTTCAGGGATTAGGATTAAGTTTTTTTGTGTACAGTTTGTAACACCTTTTTTTGCATATTGCACATGCAAGATGTACAAGCCTTGTTAATAAAATTGTTCATTCTTATATTACACAAATGTTATATTGAAATTAAAAAATAAAATGTGAAAAAATGTGTATATTATATATATTATAATTCATCAAATCTTGCCCAATAAGTGGTGGGGTTTTGTCCACTCTGCGAAATTTAGTGGTGGGGTTTTGTCCACTCTATAAAATTTAGTGGTGGGGTTTTGTCCACTCTATAAAATTTTGAGTGGTGGGGTTTTAACTGGTGGGGTTTTGTCCGTCTTCCGCAAATTACTGACTTCATCATTGCATTTATCTATTATTGAAAAACTACTGTACGGCTAGCCACAACAGTGTGTATAGGCTAGATATATGTGACTCACATACAGCTAGAACTTCAGGCACCCAGTACGGGCACATATGGTAACCCACTTGCTAAATACATAGAACATTTTATTTCACAAATAAACGGTTACCAAAAGAAACATTTCATCTTTTTATTTCTTTATTTTGATAACCTAAAGGACGTTTAAAAGGATTATTCTAAAGAAGGACGAATCGTCTCTAATCTGAAGTGAACCATCAATATAGTGGGGCGAAACGTTCTTGGGCGAATCATCAGTGGGGCAAATCATTATCAATTCAGCATGTGTCAGGTTTTCAATAAACACATCGGTAATACGGGACATTATCAATTTGCATATGTAAAATATTCAATTAAAATTTTCCGCTAAGCACAGTGTAAGAAATTCGGATTTGAATCCACTAGGCCGGTCGGACTACCAGATTGGAATATACACTAGTCAAAAAGACATTTCACTAGCACGATTCATTTGTTCAAAACAGTTGTTTATAGTGCCTCTGAAAATACAGTAGTCTGTTCGGGCTTGTTACTGTGAAAAGTTGGTAGCCCGAGGAGAAATTAAGTAGTCAGGGGCTATCGGTATATTGCTAATTTCGAACACGGTAAGCATTGCAAGTTGTAGCTTATCCGCAATTTTCAGTGATAGTCATAAGTGATTCTCGCGAAAACCAGTGACATTCCAAATAAACACTCGTAAGCGTTTAGCGGTTATGTTTTTCTCTAAGAACAACACACAAACCTACATTTTACATTTTTCTGTACACAAATATTTTCTTTACAAGTACTTACCAGCAAGAAACTGGCGATCATTCTCCGGTTTGTGAAATGAGCGTCTCCTTTGCGTCTTTCAATTTGCCGATTTAACTCCCTTGTTTTACTCACATTTATCGTGTGTATAAATTACTTCGAACGAAATCATTATTGCTGTAATTATTGGCGTTGATTACCTCAATGCTATATCTAATACTAGTAAAAAAACGCAAGTTTTCAATCGAATCGACGATTTACCGTCCGCCATTTTTAAGATGATTTACTGCCAAGTTAAGAAATTTCTTAACTTTAAGATAGGGTAGTAGCTGACTTATATTTAAGACAAAAATTGTCCATCTTAAAGACAAAACTTAAAGATAAAAAACAGTTGTGAATACCACTTAAGTAAATTGCGGATTTTTATCTTAAATCTAAGATAATTTCTCAAAATATAAGAAAAATCTTATATTTAAGTCAAAAAATTAACTTAAGATCAGTTGTGAATACGGCCCCTGAAGTATAATATCAATTTAGAAAGATTCATACAATTACGTTTCTTTGTAGAGCTAAATTACAAGAATATTTAATAGAATCTAACTTAAAGTTAAAAAAAAGATTTTATCATTAGTGGGTGGGGTAATGTTTTATACCAATCTGAATTATAATGTATAGATTATGCAGCGTTGCAACTATTTTGTTTAACTGTTTTAGCTTAAATAAAGCATGTTTGTGTATTAATGTGTTACTTTGTTCAGGACCATATGCGTAAAGTAACTGGGATTTTTAATTTCACAGATTTTTCCAATTGATTTCAATACATGACATTTTTAGCATTTTATACTTCGACTTTTTTTTGAGGACTTTTTTTCTGTAGCAACACATATATAGTAGATAACAATCTTTTCTGAAGGAATTTGTTTGAGATTGGGTCTTGTTTTTGGCTAAAATGCCTAGCCTAATACAATTTTGAAATGCTCATTGAAGTGTACTGAGTATAATGGGTAAGTAAGAACAAAGTAAAAGTTCCAAACCATGCGATAAGCAACTGTAATTGTACAGCGCGCAGTAATATAATTATTGTCTTGTTTAGCACGCGATATTTAGCGCTATATTGTGACGTCACGTAAACAACTCTTTAAACGTCTGTACAGCGTTAATGACTGAATTAAAGACATTGGTGTTCGGATTTATTTTCTTAAACCATTTTCTATCATTCTAGATAGTTTTCAATACAAATTCAACAAAAAGTTTTTTGTATTTATCAGATTTTTCAAACAAAATGGCGAAAGAAGTCCCTAGCTTAAAATAAATATGAGTTTTGACTCCGCCCACTTTCATATTTATATTTCATATTTATTTTTAAAAAATATGAAATATATTTGACTGATATAGCACCATATTTCATGGGTAAAATTAAATAAAGAAGAATATTCGACCGATGCGGTGGAGAGTACATATTTAATAGATGCTCGTTCATTGGTAACTTTTTTCTGGGGGTTCATATTGCGTCAACAGGGAACGTATTTTATTTTTGCCTATGATACAAAAGAGTTTCATATTGCGACAACAGGGAACGTGTTTTTATTTTTGCCTATGATACAAAAGAGCTTAGCCACAATGATATTGTTATAAACCGTGCGCATCATGTGTATTTGTAAAGATTTGATATATATATCTTACATTCTAACACTCCACGTGTTTTGTCACTATAGACAAAGAAGGAAAAAAACCGGTGTTAAACTGCCAAATAAACACTGGTTAGGGACTACTTGTATATGCGGCTGTTTTGTTTTCTCCCTCGATTATATAGTTTATAAGGCCTTTTAAAGCAACAATAAAAAACATTTTTATTTATATTTTCAGTTCTTATAATGTTTTCTTTTCATACAATACCGAAATAATATCTCACATACACTAACGCCACATATTTGATTCATATCAGTTACAAAACGGCGCCAATCCGTAAGCAGCGTAATGACGTCATCCTAAGTAAACAATTCATTCATTAACAAGCTGACGTTATTTCATGCATACAATAATGATTAAAGGGGGACTGATGTAAACACAATACGACGTAAGTTTTTATTGTTGAAAACTTGATAAAATAACGTTTTTTCTTATTATTTCTTTTGTTTTATAATTTCTATATCTTCGCAACAGTAGGGTGCGAAAATCGAACAGCGTAAATAGTGTTCAGTCAATTTTTTTATGTATTCAAAATTCTCTAAATGGATAATAATCAGAAAGAAGACATTTAAACTAACAATAAACTTTTTATTTGACAAAAATCAATGCATAGTTTTGATTTTAGGACATTTTGAAATCCGGTAACTAGGCTGATTCTAGAGAAGTAATTGTCATTGCATTGTTAATATATATATGGCACCGTTTTCAAAGAAAAATACCCCTTTTTACTTCAATCAAGGTATTTAGCAGTAAAATAAGTGATTTGAGGGCTATATAAGTAAACATTTTCTGAAAGGTTTTCAAATGACCAATCTTTTTACGCATAAATTAATCTGAAAAAAAAAACAAACAAAACAAGATGGCCGCCAAGATGGCCGCCTTTATCAGATTTTACAGCATATACAGGCTTATTTATGTAGAATATACTGGAAACAATTATGGAAAACTTGAATAAAAACAATCCAGAGCGTATGGTTATATAGTTCTTATTAAAATAATTGACCGCCGCCACGAGAAAAGGGCACTCGGGCATTTTTTTATCGATTTTTAGTTTTATAGCTAAAATTTTAGGACATGCATTATTTTACACGTTGCACTTTATTTAACATCGATATTGCAAATAGTTTTTGAGATATATAGGTTTAAAAAGAGGACATTAATGCAGCGTCAACGACAGATTTACGTAACGTCATAATAATTTTGACGACGTCAAATGTAGTTTAGCATATAACAAATGAATTCAAGTGTTTCCAAAGTTTTAATTTTGCACTAACTACAATAATATTAAGAGGATATTTTTTTTCGTTTGCGTGAAAAATGGAATATATTTTCACGAAACATGATAAAATGCCACATATTTTCACGAGCCGGTACGGCAAAAACTAATTTATATCACTGTTTTCAAGGTATTCTTGAACAATACATGTAGAACAATTACATTTTATCATTATAAAACTTTGACCTGCTGTCATAACCTACAAAACTTAATAGCAAAACATTAATTATAAAAAAATGGAAACAGTTGAACTTGAAAACATTAACAAAATTCATCACTCAGTCTTTACGCATGCAGCGTGAATCACTCTTCAGTGTATGGCGGGCACGTGGCATCTTGGTATGCAGGACGCACATATTTTCTAACGTTACGGTATAAGTATTCGCGACGTGTACGACTTAATCCTGCGGGCTGTATGACCTCGGGAAATGTTGTTGTTGGAACGTCAGTATTACGTCTTATCAGCGGAACCCGAACTTCCTCGCTATCTGATCTTTCCTTAACAAACACAGCCAACTTGTCTGCAGCAGAAAATCTGAAGCAGTGATATTTCTGTATGCCTTTCACTTGTAGGAAAAATCGGGTCAAATACGACTTCCAGTCATACCGGTGTTAAAATAATGTTATTTTATTAAAATGCAGTAAATACTGTATATAACGTATATTCTTTTTGGAAAATATACCATCTTTGTGAAAAAATAGTTTAGGCATTGCGTTTTTTTTTTCTTCAGAGATTATCATAAAATCAATAACTTTTTTATTTGTTTCTACTATGTACATGTATGTGTATTGCTAGTGATCGGCGTGACTCCGAGTATCATAATTATACATGATTCTTATAATGTTTAAGCCTACATTATATTATTTACTAGTTATCAAAAATAAGTATTAAAACTTTGTTGAAAATTAATTACCATTTCCATGTCTGATCACCGTTTTCATTTCGATATAAAACAGGGAAATTGTTCCTTGCCGATTTATCCACAATGTCTGCAAATTGACTCAGACTCTCACAATCAGACCTCTTGAATAGCTTTTTTATTCGCCCGAAGCCACCATCAACAAGACACCTTAGATAAACAATTAAAAAAAAAAGAATTAAAGAATGACAGTACAAACGAATTAGTTATCACATAAACATAAAAAACAACCTTAAGTAGTAAAATCCACTTAGCCATAAACTTTTTGAGTAGGCTGTTACTTAATTATGTGTTCATTTATATCTGAATAAAATATGAGGATTTTATTTAATTTTGTGACCAAACATAAGGATTTTTATTACTTTAGTAACATAACCAACGCTTAAGAATATGCAGTCACAACCCAAACGCAACGATGCTATGTATAAATATATCAACCTACTTACTTTGTATGCCCGGGAATAGCCATATTCAATTGCATGTGTTCATGTTACCCTCTGTTTACTCTCCAACAAAGATACGCCAGTGTGTATCGATTCTTATTTTGACCTGATAACAAGAAAAAGTAACGCTAATAACTTTATATTACTTGTTTTAGTATTATTAATCAATGAATATGCTGAATATTTTTATACATAAGTTAATGCAAAAACAAGATTTACCTCCGCAATTATCTGCATGTTGATTAAGTCCTTTCTCGCCAAATCCGTAATTCTGTAAACAATGATGGAGCATGCTTAATACTGAATTCGGTCCATGTGTCCCAGTTCCATCTAAACCTGTAAGGTGACACTAATTTATATGAAATACTGTTTTATGTCCATTAATAAAAACGGAAATAATATAGCGTAGTGTAAAACTCATTAATGCAATGAACTAATATTTCGGGAGGACGACAATATGCCTGTACGTGTATGAAATAATAATTACCTACATTCAATCACACATCCTATTCTGTCATGGTATAATGGTTAATTGATAAATATAAACATACCTATAGACTGATCTTCATCTATTTAAGTAGTTGAACTTCTCACTTGAAGAGTCAATGCGGACACCGAACATATTTATTTTTTCTGCCTGTCACAAAGTACATGGGTCCCATCTGTCGGCTGTGATGAGGGATTGTCACACTCTGACTGTAGTCAAAAGTGATATGGACCTAATAAATTGACCAAAATATTTATCAATAAAATTCTAACTTTTTAAAGCATTTTATATTATACATGTATGTTGACTATTTTAATGATGACTTTATTTACTAATATTCTGATTAATATAAATTACATTTACATGTAAACCTTAATCATCTGATTTTTTTTCCAAAATGAATCACATATACATTTGACAAAATTGCCTTAAGTTTGTAAATTGTTAATTTAAAAACCATGCAGTTTTGTTCGTTAAAACCATTTTTGGAATTATCAAATATATAGACAGGAGCCTTCAGACTATTGCACTCTCAATATGTTATTTGCACTGATAATTGTAATATTGCACGTTTATAACGTCATTTTTGTCACCGGATAATCGTGACGTTAATATTATCTGTATACTCTGCTGCAATCGATTTATAAATTTATTTCATATTACCTCTAACAAAGAAAGTTTGCATTATTATAAATTCGTAATAAATATTCTGGCTGAATGTAAACGGTAATTTGCAATTGCCTTACGGCTCGGGTTATATATACAACGGTCATATAACCTGTAAAAAGATCTTTATAGCTTATACCATAACTGTCATAGGCATACCTTACTGAACTCTTGGGAAAATGGTGCGACGGGTATTGTCGGTCGGGCATAACCTACCATCTCTTCTCTCGCCTGAATAACCGCTGTCATGTACGCCTGACGTTCTGTTTGAGCATCCTAAAACAGTATAGTAAAACATAAATTGTGGTTACACTAAATACGATTTATTCAATCCAAAGCACAACTATATAAATATACAGTGTAATGTACGGTAATTTTACCGTTTCATTGAAAAACAAAATAAATGTACATGTATATAAAATATTTATGATTGTAATTGTAATGTCTACGGTAATATTTAAAGGGAAAAATTAAAAGCTACTTTGAAAATTACAAGATAACAATTAGCAATATAAAATACCTGCACATGATCTCTAAGACAATTTGCTGCATCAAGTTTTGCTTGCTCCGTCACAGCATTTATAACATTATGTCGCAACTGCTCACACTTATGGCACACGTCATCTTTTGGTGACATTATCTTAATGTGTGGAATGCAATTTTTCCATACATTTTTAAATGATGACACTCCAAGCTTCCGTACATCTGTCTCCTCACATGCCTGACAATATTGACTGTGTAGAGAAACTTTTGTTAGGTTCGACGGGAGAAGAATAGAGGCTTCCCCGTCACGGCCCCTGGGTGCTGCTGAGGTAAGCCATTGATATCTGCATACCATACAATCCAGTCTACACAAAACCGTATCTCATTGTAACCGAGGGCATGCTGTGGTTTTCTTCCAGTGTTACCGTGGGTACGTGGTATTGCGCCATTGGTTGTAAAGTGATCAAAGAAGGTTTCGGAGAGCTTTTGATCCGATATCATTGACATACATGAATGCCTTCTTACAGATAGGTTTACCATGAAAAGTGTATCAGGTTTACCATGAAAAGTGTATCTAAATCGAGTCCGTTTCCGGCGTTTCCCTTTAAGAGTTTCGTCAGTAGCAATTTGATGTACACTCCCAGTAATGAACAACTCTGCATCATTTCTGTCAATCTCTCTCATAGAGAGTATATGACTGTCAACACTAGCTTTGTCAAACTTGAGAAGGCAATCAACTTTACACGAACAAATATTACTGGCTCTGTTACATGATGCGTCATCAGTGTCTCTGTCTGTGTCTGATTCCCTAGTATTTACAGTTTCATAATTTCTTACCACTTCTTCAATCCTTGCATTCACTACCTGTTCTGTGTCAGACTGTTCTTCGTCACTGTCACTGATTTCAAACTCCTGGCTCAGATCATCAAGAAAATCAACCTATGTGGATGTAGGACTCTGCTCGGCAGGTACTCCAAATGATTCAAACAATCCGTTTAATTCCTAAAATAATAGAAAAAGATATGTTCACTATGATACTGAAAGAAGATTAAATGTAAAAAAAAAGAAAAAAAAAAGGACAGAGAGAGGTTTCGAACCTCGATCGTCGCACACGCGAAGCAACCGCTGTATCCACTGAGCTACTGACCCATGTCAAATTTGCGGATCAATATTTATTATATAAAAATAATAATTGCTAAAAATAGCAAACAGGGGAGAGAATCTCGTCGCTTAGCATTTATGTAAACACTGCTTTCAAAAGAAAAAAAATCGGTTACAGCGATAATAAAATTCAATTTAAATAAACAAATATGAAATAAAGAAAATAGAAAATGCAAGTGTGATATCATTTAAAAATCATTAAACTGATAGTATTGCTGTGAATAATTCGTAGACCGGGATTTAAAGCTGCAAACATAGCGAACAGCAGACGTTTTTAAAAAGCTAATATTGTAACAGTAGCCTAAAACAAAGACTAGACATCAGAGATTTAAAAATAAATATAACATAATGTTTGTTTTTTACCTCGAATTCGTCCATTTCCTCAAAAATTTCATATACAGCCAATACTTTATTAATCTCGCGCACCGAAACAAGTATGGAGACGAAACAATCGCTGTCATTAGCCGCTCTCCTTTTCCCGAAGTTTTTGACGTTACGTCATATATGCCCGAGTGCCCTTTTCTCGTGGCGGCGGTCAATTACAAAATGGCTTCCAAGATGGCCGCCAAATTCAGCATTTGCTATGAAAAGGTTCATTTTCATTAAGTTATAAAGAACAATCATGGAAAAGTTTTTAACACAAACAGAATTAAACAACTCACAGCCTTGCCTTTTTGAAAAAAATCATAATCATAATGAAATTTACAGCAGAATAATAAGAAATGGCCGCCAAGATGGCCGACAAAGTACAAAGTCAGTATCTTAAATCATGACTTTTTCATGATTTTTTCATGATTTTTCAAGCTTTAAACAAAGTTTGATCTGCTTCTATAAACAATAAGTTTAATCTCACATGTGTATTGCATAGTGTGTTTGCTATTTGCTTTCAATTTCAGATGAGTTATAACTGTTATTTTAGTATATTATGTTCTCACAAGATCATTAAATCACCGTTTTTCAGGTCGAATAATAGTGGGAAGAACAATGTTTCTTCAGGTTCATCATCATATCTAATTATATATTCTGTTTTTAATGTATTTTCTGTGACCTTTTATATTCCAATCACATCTCCCAAGAACCACATTACATTTCCATTTTCTAAGCACTTGTGAGAGACGTTTTTTCCAACAAGATCTTCTGGTTTTTGAAGGTAATAAGGAAGTTTAATTTTTTGTTGATCAACTTTCCTTTTGTCTCTTGCTTTCAGCATTGTTTTTACCAGTTCAGATTTTTTTCATTAACCTTTTGCCTTTTGTATACTAATCCTTCTTGTTTATTTTCGTCATATTCCAAAGCTTCATTTAGGTCAAGAATTTTCCCTAGATTACCAGCGAGCTCGTCATTTGTATATTTTCTCTTATTAGCAGATTCCTGGAAAAGTTCTTTGTCACCTTTTGATTTTAAAACACTTTTGTGAAATTTTATTTGAGTTAAAAAGGCATTCCTTATTTGTTTGTTGTCCATTGATGCCATTTTCTCATGTACTTCTTTTTTCGTCCAGCGTCTACCATATTGGGCAATGCCTCTACTGAGATTTTGTTTGTGCTGTCCTTTATTTCTTTATCAGCTACCTTTCTTGCTTCAATTCTAACTTTTGTTTGAGTTCCCCTCTAAGCTGTATTTCTTTATTCAAAAGAAACTTTTATTTTTGATGCCATTTTTCTGGCACTGTCTAAAATATCTTGTCTTTCACTGTCTGGGAGTGTTGCCAACCACTGAAACGGCTTATTTTTAGAGCACATAACAAATGCTTCAAGGGAAAGACTAGATGATGCTGGCTTTATTCTTAACAGATTATCAAGAGTAGCCATACCCCTTTCAGACAGTGTGTTTGTTTTTGGAACATTGGCTGCCCTTAGATGGGTTCCAATATTTACCCTCTGGTAGTTGGGATGCAGCCTGCCTTTCAAGCAATATAAGCAGCTGTGAAGACAAGAGTTCAAGAGCCATAATTGTAAGAGCATCTAGATGAGGGTCATCTGTTGCTTGAAATAGGGACTGGTAAATATCATCTTTTTCAATATACTTAACATCAAAGATGCAGTCCTCTGCTAATGGTATCTTCCCATCCTGTGACCACTGGTTAAGGCTTATCTGCATTTGATGTAAGGAAGTATTCAAATCTAGTATGCAGCCATCTTTTTCAAGAATACGCTAGAATGGACCAGTACAAAGCTTATCAAAAATGCCCATAGCTCGACAGCCACTTAGGTACACCATTTCATTAATGTCAAAGGCAATGCACTTCGAAAGTCCATTTTTTCAGGCCAACATTCAAGGAACTCCTTAATTTCATTACGGTGATGATATACCGCTGCCCCGTCATGAAAAGCAATATTTATACGGTGCCCATGGAAAGTTACTATTCTGTTTTTATCCCTTTTCCAGCCAAATAAGTCTCAAAGTATGAGTTGACACCAGCCTTGTCTGACCCACGTTTTGTAAAGGCTTTTGCTGCTGTTCTAAGGAGGCGAAAAGATCCACTTTCAGCACCATATGCATGTGGGTTTTTTCATTCTTTTTTCAAAAATAACTAATGCTTTATCCGACTCTATACCGAAATTACCCATAAATGTAGCCTACAAGAAAACTGTCCCATTTAATTCATTTTTCTTTATCACTCATATTGTGATACTCTTTTACAATTGCTGGCAATAAAGTTTTTCTAATCTTTTCTACTCCATCATTGAATACACCATTGGTAGCACATTGGTCACTCATAAAGTTTTTTATTGAACATACCAGTTTAGCTTTGTTTTCATCAAAGTCCCCACCCAGACATTCTGAAAGATCATTTATCATTTCTTCAAAGGCATTAATGTATGTTTTCCCATCCCCACCTGCTGTTTGCCTTAATCATATAGTAAGTGATTTACCTGATTTCAATGTTACTTGTGCACCTTCATAGTGGGAATGAAACTTTGTTGTAGCATCTTGATGAAGTACATTGCCTTGACCAGATGTCATGTCCAGGTTGGTTACTATTTCTGTTCCCACATGCTTAGATGCAACAACTTTCGCTTCTGCCATCATGCAGCTTAGAAGTGATTTGGATGGAAGACGCTCTGGAATTTTTCCAGTGAAAGATTTCAGAACACTTCTAATTCATCTGGCAGTTTGTCCATGCTGACATTGTATTCTGTAATCAGTGACATACAACATTCCCTTACTTCATTTGTGTAAGTGCCGATATAAAATGTATCAATTTGCTCCGATTCCAGTTGATCCATTACATGTCTTAATTGATTAATTTCTTTTTCTTTGGCTGAGAGGTTTTGTTTTATTTCATGTGTAATATGTTCATGTTACTCTTGATGAATTTTATCTTTTTCCTTCAATTCTTTAACCTGTATTTTAAATTTTGAAATTTGTTTCTGAAATCTTAACTTATCCTTTTGGTTGTCACCGTTTTTGCTCTCAGAAATTTCTAATTTATCTTTTAAAATTTCATTTTCCTTTTCAGCACTTTTGACTTGATCTTTCAGGACAGCAATACTTTCATCTTTCCTTTTCAACCTTTTGTTAATATTTCTGGTGTTAAATTTACTAAGCTTTTATTTCTGGGCTTCTTGTAATTTCATTGATAACTCATTTACTTCCTTAGATTTCTTTTCATAATTTTCTTAACTCTTTTTTATTTCTAAACATAAATTTGCCTCTTTTTTTCCTTCTAACAAATTTGAATATTCAAAACTCGCTATCTTTAAAACAATGATAGCTTCATTCAATTTGCTCGCCATTCTGGCAACATCTTTCTCCAAAGCATTGTTCTCATTAACTACGTCTTCAATATTTCTCTTCAAGGATCTGTTTTCTAAAATTACAAATTTGGTCTGATCACTTAATTTTCTGGCAGCTATGTTTATTTCTGGATCTACTATTTTTGATAATTCATTTTTTGGCGGCTTAAATGCACTTGTCAAAAATGGTTCAATATCTTTACTCTTATTCTTTCGCATTTGCTTTACTTTCTTCAAGTTGAACCCTATTGTTCTTCTAAGACTTTTCAAAATTACAGTCTTTATAACCTAATTTATCAGCTAGATATTTGGTACATTCACTGTCACTTCCTAACTCATTTCTCTTTTTTATTAAATCTTGAACAGTTATTATGTCATCTGGAGGTGAAAGCACTTTCGTCATCATTTCGTTATCGACTGGTACAATTGTCACGTTATCGCTTGCTCCTTTCAACATATCTAAGGGATCGTTAGCCGATGAATAGGAACATGAAGGGACTGCCTCCATGTTGACACCTGCAAAATACCCAGAACATTTACAAATACTGTTGAACATTTCACATTTTACAAATGAAAAGGATTACAGCAATTTATAGATGGAAATACTGTATGTGTAGAAATATTCGCGGGCTTCAAATTTTCGCGATCTTCGCGGTGACAGTCGATCCGCGAATTCATGTTTAGCGCGAATATTTCTACAGCAATCATTTCTTAATAGACATATTTTCGCGCATTTATAGAACAATGTAATATCAGTGTGTTCACGGCTGCCATAAGTCTGGTATCCGTGGCGCTCTATAGAGTGATTTTACTGTTGTATAAACTGTACATGTAACATTCAGCTCTGTATATACATCAGTTTGCAAGTGTATTATTGTTTGACTGATATGATTATAGGATTCTTGTATAAGTATATACATGTTTGAACTATACCATTGAATCACGCTATTTATTTCATAGTCTGAGTCATAAACGTCTTGACATCTGATCAGATTATATTTTGTTTTTCTAAACAACACAAACATAAACGATTTTAACTGATGAAAACATGGAAAACAAAACACAATTACTCAGTCAACGTTTTAACAAAATCGGTGAAAATATTATGGTCTCATTCAGTGCTGTTTTAAACTGTGAAAAATCACGCACGTTAACGGACATTCTTTTGTTTGCAATAATCTGTCCGCTAGACAAATTGAATTGAATGTCTTTGTTCTGTACAATAGCGTATTGTTTGACACCAGGTGTTAAAAATAACTGTAAAGTCCCACAACGATTACAGTAAAAGGTAAAATGAAAGAAGGCTGCTTGCGAAAACCATTGCCTAATTGTGTAAGAGTAATTTTTCTTATTTTTTTTTAACCTGATGTGTGTACGCGAATTTATGATTTTCGGCAGTCACCTCCGCGAATTCTAAATAGCGCGAATATTTGTATATACCCCCAAAATAGACCTTTCCGCGAAAATTTGCTTCCGCGAATTTAAATACACATACAGTATATAGTGTGCATCTTGTTAAATGAGTAATATAGTATGCAAACAACCACAATGCAGTATGTTATGATTATCTGTAAATATTGAATCACCATCAAGTTTAAGACTATAAAATGACAGTTTTGATATTAGGAAACCGAAAATATATCTTTACTTTTTATGTTATTTATAAATATATGTATATTGATATAACTTGCTGGTGATTTTTTGCTGAACACTGAAACAGCTTGAGGTTTACAAAGTTACATTTGGCCGAGGCGATACTAGAGTGCAGAGACTCAGATACCAGATAAAAACCTGGTGGTCTTCTAGCGCAATGTGCATGCATACATTGCTTTACGCAGTCGGCTCAAAAGTTTATCATCAAGCTGCTTAAATGTCAACTATTTGTTTTTTTCATGTGTAAAAGGTTATGTGGTGTAGTGCACAAAATTTACTACAAATCTAATATAAATTCATATTCTTCAAAATTATTTCATTAATACTTTTGAATTTTAATATAAATAAATATTAACTTAAGCAGTATTTTTTATTGACAGTTAAAATTATTAATACTTCTGAAAGTCATCGGTGTCATTAAGAATTTTTTTATGTAGCAAACACTCGTAATTTCTAGGTCCGTCAAATCATCTTGGATGCAAATAAAGGATTGATTTAGTAAATTGCAATGATTACCATGATTGAAAGACATTTGATGAATTTTCAGCCATAACCTAAGCATTAAATAGAAACACACATAAAATTCACAGTGCTCCATGAAAAATGCCGCAGAACAAGCCTGAGCACAACTAATTACCTTTTATGGTAAAACAAACACATTATACTTGTTAACTTAAGTGTATAATAAAGTAATAAAACAATGATACATACCGCTGCATTACATTTCCTTCCGACATCTTGAGAAAAATGAACGAACAATTTCGATAACAAGAAAGAAACGCACGAAATGAAAACGAAACTAAAGTAACAGCACTGGTGCACGCATTATTTTGAGATGTATGGGGCATAGCATTAAGGAGTCAGATTGGAAGACCTGACACAATTCATACAGGGAAAGGGGGTATGGGGTGGGGTAGAAGATGCAAAAAAAGTGATATTTGAATACCAAGTGTGCTGTACTTTTTCATGCATGTCAATAAATAACATAAGAAATACATAATAATAAGCATATTGACAGAGATTAGACACCCTTTTCTTTGTTTGCTCTAAAAGTTTAAAAAAATATAACCAGGAGGATTTATTATATTAATATTATTAATATTATTATTATATATAGACAGTAATATAACAATTCAAAACAATTGTAATACCTTCGGTCATGCAAGTTTAAATGCATTATCGTTTATTGTCCGTTTCAAGTACATGTCCGAATACATGCAAGTTGCTATTTTACAAAAGTCACATTTTCACACTCGTATAAATTTTTGCGGTACATCTTGCAAGGAGAACATTTAACAATCAATATAATTTTAACGACTCTTATATTTCTTTCAATTTTTCAGACTAGTATTATGAAAATACCACAGAGTAAATTTTCTATAACGAAATTCGGATCAACTTCCGGTGCCATTTTTTTTCATGGGTGAATTTCTGGATAGGGGTCGTCTGATAATAAAGCTTGGGCGGAATTACATTGAACATAACATAAAAGACCAATGGTGCTGTTTAATTGTTAAAATATTCACCTTTGAAATAATGTTCCTCCACACATAAGTTTTCCGTTTATAAATTCACATTTTTTGTTATGATTTGCTGTAACGCAGCATCCGCTGAACCGATCTACCTCGGATAAAAACTACGTCATAGCATTTTTTATTACGAAGAATTTGATTGGTCAATGAACGACGTAATACGTCAGGGGGTTTCCTGCGGAATTCAATTTAACCGCGCATGGTATCCCAAAATATTACTAAAGATAGCGCGCCACGTCACAGCGCTATGTAAACGTTATCAATTTCTCTCGGGTTAAAACGCGTGACTGAACACCCGCCGTTATACGAAAATCGGCACCCGAAGTTATTTCCGCTTTAAAAAATAACATTATCGATCTTCCTTATTTTATCGTGTTAGAATCGAAATAACATCGGCCTCTGAGGTGTATATCGGTTATTTAACATTGATTTTGTCGTTTAGATGCGAAAAAATTAACCACTCAGGCCTTCGTGGTTAATTCCTACGCATCAAAACTCCTAACCGGAATTAAATAGCCGATATACATCTCTCAGGCCGATGTTTTTTTCTAAAATCTTACATTTGGTTAAAAAAACCCATAAAACATGTATAAGAAATAAGAAAACAACAGTCTTTAAGTTTCCAGGTCTAACTCAGACTGTGCAGTACAATGTCACTTAGGGTTCAGTACTGAATTATTATTGAACACGTTTTATAAAATATTACTACTTTATTTAACCAATAACTTAAATGAATTAAGTAATAGAAAATATATAGAGGATATTTGTTTAGTTCAGTGTAAGATCGGGTTATATTTCACCGAGTGAGCACCAAAAGGTATATTTCACGAGTGGCGCAACCACGAGTGAAATATGAACTTTTGGTGTTCACAAGGTGAAATATATTTCGATCTTACACTAAACTAAACAAATTTTCTTTTTATTATATGCAAAGAAACGTTTTAAAAAGACATTAAACCTAATACTGAATGAAAAGCGCGCCAAATAATAATACAACGTGACGCCATTTAAGACGTCACGTCATTAAGTTGGTACCCAGTTCTGTGCACGCTGGTATTTCACTGAAACAACGTAAGGGGCTTAAATTCAAAACAGTGAAAATATCAAAGTGGTAATTTCACTGTTTTAAACAGTGAAATTACCAGTTTTTATATCACTGATATATTTCTATAAACCACTGAATAGCATGTAATAAATGTTTATCACATTTCCAAAATAAGTAGAGTTTACAGTCAAAACTAAAACGAAATAACTGAAATATTTTGAATTAGAGGAAACCATTCACCGATCTCGTTTTTAAGTTTATCACATGAAAAGTAAATAAGATCCATTTTTATCCCTCGCCGAAAGGCGGCGGGGGATATAGAAATTGTCTCCGTCCGTCCGTCCTTCCGTCCGACATTTTTGTCCGGAGCTTATCTCAAAAAGTATTTGAGGTATCAACTTGAAACTTCATAGGTGGATAGATCATATTGAGGAGGAGTGCAGTGCACAATAATGATAAATCTACCATGCATAATTTTTCAGTTATTGCCCTTTGTTATTTTTTTAAACTGAATTTTTGTCCAGAGCATAACTCAAAAAGCTTATGAGAAATCAACATGAAACTTCATAGGTGAATAAATCTCACTCAGGAGGTGTGCAGTGCATAAGAATAATAACTCTACCCTTCATAATTTTTTAGTTATTGCCCTTTGTTATTTTTCATACTTAATTTGTCACCTGTGTGGAGCATAACTCAAGAGTCTTTGAGATGTCAACATGACACTTCATAGGTGGATAGATCTTATTGAGGAGAAATGCTATGCTCAAGAACGATAACCCATTATAATTTTTGAGTTATTGCCCTTTGTTATTTTTCATACTTTTTGTCCGGAGCTTATCTCAAAAAGTGTTTGAGGTATCAGCTTGAAACTTCATAGGTGGATAGATCTCATTGAGGAGGATTGTGGCACACAAGAATGATAACTCTACCCTGCATAATTTTTCAGTTATTGCCCTTAGTTATTTTTCATGCTTAATTTTTGTCCAGAGCATTACTAAAAAGCCTTTGAGATATCAACATGAAACTTCATATGTGGATAGGTCTCATTGAGGAGGAGTGCAGCACACAAGAATGATAAGTCTTCCTTGCATAATTTTTCAGGTATTGCCCTTTGTTATTGTTCATGCTTAATTTTTGTCCAGAGCATAACTATAAAAGCCTTTGAGATATCAACTTGAAACTTCATAGGTGGATAGATCTCATTAAGGAGGAGTGCAGCACACAAGAATGATAACTTACCCTGCATTATATTTCAGTTATTGCCCTTTGTTATTTTCAGCCATCAGTATATACATAGGTTTCAAATCTGTAATCACTTCAGCCATCAGTTTTCATTACCATAATACCTCTTAAAATTGAATTATTCTGCTCTACTACCAAATAAGTAAAAAAATGAAATTTATGAGCAGAAAATGAGATCGGTGATCGGTTTTTTGGCTTGAAATGTTTATCATATTCTAACATCATGACATAATATTAAATACTAAAGGAAAGCGTTTGTAAGAAAATGGTTGTTCTAAATTGAAAAATGCGTGATGTCAAGTTAAACCCTCACACTAGACATTAATGCTATCGGGACCAACTGCCGTCTGCGTTGTAATCATTTTTTTTGTCTACTATTTTATAAAAACCTAAAAAAGGCAAAAGTGGCGTCCCCACGTCAAACTGTACATAAGTGTTAGCAAAAATGGCAATGAATTGCACCGTGTGCGTGTAATAAGCTGGAAAAGTACATATGTGGGCTCCAGTCTCATTAGGTGTTTCCGGTAAAACATTAAAACATAAAGTAATTCAGTCATAAATTTACCGACAGCAGCAAACGGCTATATTTTATCCACCGCTTCTGTGACGAAATCTCCATAAACCAACTGCTTGCCAGTGTGATAAATAAATATTAATATTTATCAATCCTTAATCAGTCCCGTAACTACTGTCGAACATCGTTTATAATGTCCGCAGTCAATCGCCTGCCACTTTTCAACGTCTCTCGGCGATTGACGTCACCAACGTCCTTGAAAATTTCTTCTTTCTGCCTCTCCCTTATTTTTCTGTTGCTACCTTAACCTTTTCCCTTTTTCCATTATCCCTTTCTATATAATTTTGTTTTAGACAGTTTCTCGACTTACTATTGACACAATTTCTTATTGATCGAATTTCGTGACGTTCTGACGGCATAATTTTAACGCATTTTTATGCCCCCACAATGTGGGAGCATATAGCGTTGCACTTGTCCGTCCGTCCGTCAGTCCGTCCGTCCGTCCGTACGTCCCGAAATCTTGTGAACGCAACTCCTCTTAAACCGGATGGCAGATTTTGCCTAAACTTACAGGGATGAACAACCTTAATGTGTAGATGGTAGTAAAGGAAGGAATTTTTGCTGCGACCAAATTTAACAGAATTATGGCCCTTGTTGATTTTTTCACTAGATACTATGTAGAAATTTTGTGAACGCAACTCCTCTAAAACCGGATGGCAAATTTTGCTTAAACTTACAGGGATGAATAACCTTAATGTGCAGATGGTAGTAAAGGAAGGAATTTTTGCTGCCACCAAATTTTACAGAATTATGGCCCTTTGTTGATTTTTTCACTATATACTATGTAAAAATTTTGTGAACGCAACTCCTCTTAAACTGGATGGCAGATTTTGCTTAAACTTACAGGGATGAACAACCTTAAGGTGTAGATGGAAGTAAAGGAAGGAATTTTTGCTGCGACCAAATTTTACAGAATTATGGCCCTTTGTTGATTTTTTCACTATAAACTATGTAGAAATTTTGTGAATGCAACTCCTCTTAAACCGGATGGCAGATTTTGCTTAAACTTCCAGGGATGAACAAGCTTAATGTGTAGATGGCAGTAAAGGAAGGAATTTTTGCTGCAACCAAATTTAACAGAATTATGGCCCTTTGTTGATTTTTTCATTATATACTATGTAGAAATTTTGTGAACGCAACTCCTCTTAAACCGGATGGCAGGTTTTGCTTAAACTTCCAGGGATGAACAACCTTAATGTGTAGATGGTAGTAATTGCTGCGACCAAATTTAACAGAATTATGGCTTTTTGTTAATTTTTAGTTTTCAACTTGTGGCACATGTTGTCCAAAAAATATTTGACCTAGAGTCATAAGATTGACAGAACAGTGGCGTGTGGGGGCATCCGTGTCCTATGGACACATTTCTAGTTTTTACATGTGACATATGAATTGTGATTGCAGAGATAATTGTGGTTTAAACGAAGCAATTTTTCTGACAACGTCAAATGTTGCACATGACGTTTCGGCGTATTTTGAAATCTTATTGTGTCATATTGTAAAATATACGCTTCATAAAGCGCCTATTTACAGCGCAAATTTATGTACTGCGCAGGGTGTGCGTTGCCATGTTTTTTTATTCGCTGTAACGTACAAGCTAGTTGCGTTATCAAATTAGATATGGCATAGTTTTCCGATTAATTGTTATATAAGTTTGAATTGACAGTCCCAGTCCGGTTTATTTTTGATCATCCTTCGTATGTCCTGAAGACTTTAAAATCTTTTTCCATTATTAGACATACATATATATTTATAAGGAGGATTAAGCATATGCACTATTTACAAGTCACATTCACAGGGACAGTGATCATTTCCGCTACACTATAGTCTATCAGGATGATAACGCTTTATCAGAAATTCGTGCTTACTTTATAGGCGGGGCTTAATATGCTGTTTTATCAAATTTCGAAGCGTCAGATGAAAAAAAAAATGTTAAGATAAAGTTTAACATCTTAAAAAATAAAGATCACGATATTGCCAAAAAGGCGTGGAATGATCTAAGGAAGTGCTACTGATGTATATCCAACCGTTTTTATGTTTGTACTTTTCTTAGTTTTGTTTAGGCTGCTACTAAAGGCTAACAGGCTGTTAGGCTGCCGGGCTGCTAACTTCTCAAATTTCGAAGCGTCAGAATGAAAAAAAAAAAGTTTAATATTTTAAAAATTAAAGATCCCGATATTGAAGTAAGACGTGGAATGGTCTAAGTATATTCCGACGTTTTTTATGTTCGTACTATCCTTAGTTTTCTTTAGGCTGGGATGTTTGGCTGCTAACTTCACCACAAATTTTGAAGCGTCAGAATAAAAAAAAGATGTTAAGATAAAGTTCAACATCTTAAAAAATAAAGATCACGATATTGAAAAAAAGGCGTGGAATGATCTATTTCCGACCATTTTCATGTTTGTACTATTCTTAGTTATCTTAAGGCTGCTAGGCTGTCAGGCTGTTAGGCTGCCAACCACAGGCTGTTAGGCTGCCAGACTGTTAGGTTACCAACTTCAGGCTGCTAGACTGCCTAGCTGCTAGGCTGCAAACTTCACGAACATAGTTTGCTATTCATTGTTCGGGACATTTTCTTTTTGATAATCAAACACCCTAATACCAATCGGAATAATCGGCTATTATGACCGTCGAAAAGGCCCGAGAAGTTGCTGTCGCCCTTTCACAAAATCTGATTGGAGAGGTCATCAGACCTCTCCACAGTGTTCAGACTGATTGCTGGCGGCATCCATTTTTGCGTATCTGATTGTAGTAAATGAATCTCATTTAAAGCGTAAAGGCATTAGGATCAGTCTACAAAAAATGTTTTGCGCACGCTCCGTTTCAGAATACGACTTAACTTAAACGAAAAATCAACATCGAAGTGAACAAATCGGTACATAGAACAATCAGAAAATATCATAATATTATACGTTACTTAGCCCACGTGAATGTTTCATACCGTTTTAATATTTTAAACTGTATAAGTCGATTACCGTATTGTTTTCTGAATAGTTCTTAACTATTTCACGTTCTGATAAATAGTAACAGTGAACAATATATATAGCTACAGTATCACCATGCACTATTATAAAAATTATGACCGAGTGAACCGTGTGCCGAAATTTTGCTGCTCCTTAAACTTTTGAAAGATTTCGAGTCATTTCGGCCCCAAGACGTATCGGCCTCAAATTACCCAAGACGTTTCGGCCCCGGACGTTTCGGCCTTTTACCAAATCGGCCCAATATTTAGTTAAGAATAAGTTTTACCTTTACGTGTTTTATGCCAGAATTTTAATAGCATTTCAAAAAATGAATGAAATAAGGGAATGAGAGAATTAATTGAATTATTAAATTTATGATTTTGTAATTGAATGAGGCTTTTAAAATAGTAGTGATCAAAACAAATAGAACAGAACATAAACTTTATTAAACAAAACATAGTACACAAACACTGAAAAAGATTTTCACCTGCTTATTATCAACAAGCTTTTTTTTTAACTTGAACATTTAAAAAGCAAGACAAAGAACAATACATAAAACAAACATTTATTATCAACAACTATTAAATTAATAGTAAATGACGAGTTTCAGCAATACAAAACAGCACATAACAGTTAAAAATGATACTTGTACTTTCATGAAATAAAACAAACAATACATTGTAAACAGGCATTTTTTTTTAACAAATAACACTTTTTTACAATAAAAGTGACAGATTTACAATCAGAACGATATGATAATAATCTAAAATATTATCAAGAAATTATAACAAATCATAAGTTTAAAAACATTTGAAGTTTTCTTTGATATTACTAACCGCTAATTAGCAATAATTAAATAATTAATTTGTTACACATTTAAAAAAAACATACCTAAATATAAAATAAATATTGTTTGTGTGCCATCAATCAATCAATATACTACATTTTTCTAAAGTCTTTAAGTTTAAAAATTCCTTTTTAAATGTAATTAAAAAAGGGCCGAAAGGTCTCGCGGAAAAGGGCCGAAACGCCTAGGGGCTGATTTTTCATAGGGGCCGATTTGGTTTGGGAAAGAAACGTCCTGTTTGCTTTTGAAATGGTATGACTAAATAACGCAACGGAGATGTTTTGGCACAAATGGCACACATTTTACTCAAGTTTGATTTTCATCAAATATTGTGGTTGGAGGCATGCAGCTATATATACTGTTTATATACATTTTCTATGTAAATCCTGGACTTAAAATTATTTGATTAAAAAACTTTATGCCCGTTTTTGAAAATGTAGTAGAAATGTTTCCACATACTTACCGAAACACCGAAAATTTGCTTATTGAATTTTACAAAAAACTTTTGATTTTGAAACTACTTTTAACATATATATTAATATATAATTTATTTTAAATTTAGTAATTGAAAGAGCATCAAAACATGAGACTATCTGATTTGTATGAAGGGCGTAGCCCCCAAGTATTAATCAGATTGCCGAGCGTTTTGATGTTCTTTCTCTTTTGTATCATAGTCAAACATAAAACACGTTCCCTTTTGTCACAATATGAAACCCCGGAAAAAATGGAACCAATAAACGAGCATCTGAATATGATATTTTTGTCGCTTTCCCTTTCTCTGCCGTCACAATAAGTAAACCCTAGCAAAAATTAGCCGATCAATGGGCTTGCTCTGGAGTGCGGGTGCGCCAAGAAAAAAAGTCCATTTCTCCGGCATATAATCTTTCAAAATATTTTAAGAAATGAAGTGAAAAACAATCTTTCATTATGATACTATATAAATTCTATTTTGTTAAATAATTGTAATTTATAAAAAATATCCACAAATATTTTCGAACCACAGCAGCACATCTCGCATGCTTCATTTTAAAGAAGCAAACTTGTTTCATTCCAGAAGGGTCCTCGCTTCGGCGCGGACGCCAATAATGGCTACCACTGTTGGCAAGGGAGGTAAATATTGTAAAAACGGAAACTATCTGTACTGTAGGTATATATTTTTAAAAGCTGTATCATCCATTTCAGACCATGGCATATTATATAGATGTTGAGCATGGTGCCGCTTTTGAAGTTTCTTTGGCATCAGAGGGATCTGAAGATTTTGATATTGTGAGTATTGCTAAAAACAACAACAAGATCATACGACAAAATCAGTGACACAGTCACACATAAATAGATTAACCTTTTTTATGCTTTTCAGTGAATAACTGATTTATCTGTGAAAATTGTATAGAGGATATTTGGTAAGTTTAATGTAAGATTGTAATATATTTCACCGAGTGAGTACTAAAAGGTATATTTCACGAGTGGCGCAGCTAACGAAACTAAACTAAACAAATAATCTTTTTATTATATGCAAAGAAACGTTTAAAAAGACAGTTTAACCTTATACTTAAAATGACAAGTGCGCCAAATAATAATACAACGTGACGTCATTTACGACGTCACATCATTAAGTTGGTTTCCAGTACTGTGAACGCTCGTATTTTAATGAAACAATGTAACGGGCTCAAATATTCAAAACAGTGAAATTATCAAGTTGATAATTTCACTGTTTAAAACAGTAAAATTATCAGTTTTGTTTCACTGATATATTTCTATAAACCACCGAAAAGCATGTAATAAATTTGATAATTTCACAATCAGTGAAAAATATCAAAATATAATTTCGACGAGACTACTTTTTAATGTTTCCCCATGTGGTACCTCATTTATATTTTTGCTGACAATTCTGACATTGTCGGGGCTGTTTAGAGAAAAGCAAAGCTGAAATTGATAAATAACTTAAAACTTCAAAATTAATAAAAAGAAGAAAACTTACTTCAATTCTTTCAAATTACTAATCACCAAATAGCGCCTCAAAATATTTTGTTTCATTTTTACAGTCTGAAAATTACATAGAGGTATATTTGTTTGTTTTGCATGTAAGATTGAAATATAATTTCACTTAGTGAACACCAGATGCAATATTTTCACGAGTGGCGTAGCCACGAGTAAAAATATAATAGCTGGTGTTCACGAATGAAATATATTTCCATCTTATATGTAAAACAAATAAATTTTCTTTTTATTTTATGCTTTTTAAGTGATTTTAATTATTTTTTTACTGATTTTGCCGCGTAACGTCGCGCATTCTCCTTTGTGACGTCATTATATCATGACGTCACATCATAAGTTTTGAAATATAGTTCTGTTAAATTTCTCTAATTTTGTTAAATTTTTAACATGATGTATGATGACATTGACTTTCTTTTCCTAAATAAGCAAATTTACATATGACGGCATTTATTTCTGCCTGTTATTACATTTGGTTATGATTTTCTTTTCATCCGCATTCAGATAAAGTCCGGCTACAGTGAAAATTATATTTTATGAATTTCGCTAGTGGTTTATCAGAATATAATCATCTGATATATTGTAATAAAACACTGGAAAGCATGAAATAAAATTCCTTTCACATGCAACACTGCTCTTGGTGACATTTGGACATATTTCAGTATCCTACCAGCAATAACTGCCTAGTGCAATATGAAAACTTGAAAATCAATGACAGCCATCAGTCCGAAGAACAAGTAAACAGCCCAGTGTCCGTTATGCAGCTTTTCAACAATTCCATGTTTCCCAATTTCCTAGCCGCTTTTTGAATGTTTACACAACTGTCAACACTTATTTATTTTCTGTAACTTTCCTCAAATAAGTTTTCTTTCTTAAAAAAGGATGTATGACTAACATATGCAAATGATATCCTTTATTTCTTGTTTGCCAATCTTTAACTGTAATATATCAGATGATTATATAGAGGATATTTGTTTGTTTGTGTGAGTGGGCTTTAAAAGCAGTATTCTCACGAGTGGCGTAGCCACGAGTGAGAATACTGTTTTTAAAGCCCACTCGATGAAATAAAATTACATCTTACACAACAAACAAACAAATTTTCTTTTTATTTTGTGCTTAAAAACAAGTTAAAACGAAATTTCCTCAATATTTACGTTAATATTAAAATCTGTTTTCCCCATTGAGAGCCACAAAAAGTCGAATTTCTCATTAAATACAAGAAGTCATGGGCTGAAAAAAAAGTTCCACAATCAACGTTAAATGGTGGTGATAGACTATTAGTATTCATTTTATTAAAAGAATATGCCTGACCGCTTGTTTAAATAATAAAAACAAACAATTCTAGTAGAAGAAAAAGTCCAACCATCCATCCATATTTCTGTTACTGACTGCGAATTCATATTAGACCTGGCTTTGTTAAATGTAAGCGGCCGCCATTTTTAAAGTTGTGTATTTCACTGGAGGACAATAATTGTGTTTGATTCAGAGGGATATCATTTGGATTTCTTAGTCATACACCTTTTTAAAAGAAAGAAAACTTATTTGAGGATTGTAAAGGACAATAAATAAGTGTTGGCAGATGTGTAAACATTCAAAAAGTGGATAGGAAATTGGAAAACTTGGAAGCCTTACGAACGCTTGGTTGTTTACATATTCTTCGACTGAAAGCTGCCATTGCTTTTAAAGTTTTCATAAAGCATACGGCAGTTATTGCTCGTAGAATACTTAAATATTCCCAAATGTCACCAAAAGCAGTTTTGCATGTGGAAGGAATGTATTTTTCAGACTGTAAAAATGAAACAAAAAATTAAAGAGACGATATTTGGTGATTAGTAATTTGAATGAATAGAAGCAACTTACTGTAAGTTTTCTTCTTTTTATTACTTTTGACATTTAAGTTATTTATCAATTTCAGCTTTGCTTTTCTTTAAACAGCCTGACATTGTCAGAATAGTCAGCAAAAATAAAATTGAGGTACCACATGGGGAAAAATCTTAAAAAAGTAGTTTCGTCATTGATGAGTGTGAAATTATATTTTGATAACAGTAATCCACTGAAAATCATAAAATAAATTCTGATAAACCACCAGTGAAATTTATAAAATATAATTTTCACTGTAGCTGGACTATATCTGATGCGGATGAAAAGACTATCATTACTAAATGGAATAACAGGCAAAAATAAATGTCGTCATACGTTAATTTTGCTTCTTAAGGGAAAGCATACATCATGTTAAAATGTAACAAAATTAGAGAAAGTTTAACGAAACTATTATATTTCAATTATTTCATTATCATACATAAAAATTTATATACCGGAATACGGTATTTTGTGTGGTGCTCTAATCCTTTTTTATATGCGGGCATAATATGTTATACCCACTGGCGTCCGTCCGTCTGTCTGTCAAAATACCCAACAAGAATACAAATGTTAGAACGTCTGTCCGTCCGTCTGTCCGTCCGCCCGTTAGCAACTTAAGTTCCATTTGGTCCACAATATTCAAACTTCATAGGATGATTGTCCATATTTGGTAGAAAACCCCTATTGATTTTGAGGTCAAAGGTCAAGGTCACTATCACCTTAAAACTGAAAACAATTTCCGGAGCATAACTTAAGTTCTGTTTGGCCCAAAGTGTTCAAACTTCATAGAATGATTGTCCATATTGGGTAGAAGACCCCTATTGATATTGGGATCACAAGGTCAAGGTCATTATTACTTTAAAACTGAAAACAGTTTCTGGAGCATAACTTAAGTTCCATGTGGCCCACAATATTCAAACTTCATAGGATGATTGTTCATATTGGGTAGAAGACCCCTATTGATTTTAGGGTCACAAGGTCAAAGGTCAAGGTCACTATTACCTTAAAACTGAAAACAGTTTCTGGAACATAACTTAAGTTCAATTGGCCCACAGTGTTCAAATTTCATAGGATGAATGTCCATATTAGGTTGAAGACCCCTTTTAATTTTTGGGTCACAATGTCAAGGGTCAAGGTCACTATTACTTTAAAACTAAAAACTGTTTCCAGAGCATAACTTAAGGTATTAGCATCCTAATGCATTACCTCCGCTTTGAAGAGTATTCAAATAGGCTAGAACTACTGTTAACTACATTGAAAATGAAGGCCATGGGTTCAATCCCCAGAAGGGTCAACTTTTTTTTTCCTTTCTTTTTTTCTTTAAACATTATTTATGTAAAGAAAAAAGTGTTTAATTTTGATTTTTTAATTTATATAGGTATTTATTGGCTAAATTATGGTAAATCTAGAAATAAATATGGTACCTGATACCTGTGTAATATAATCAAAACTAGACGGTAAAAGTATTTCATATTTTACAAGATTAACCAATATACTTTTTTAAAAAAATTAGGGAAACTTTGAAAACAGGCACTAATTTGGGTAAATTTTAAGAATTTTGTGAATTAGGCTCCCTAAGAAGAAAAATGGTCAGACATGTGGTAAAAATGGGTGGGGTAGGGTAACATCTTTATACAGATTTCATAAATTTTAAGTAGAAACCATAATTTTGCTTATGTGGATTGTTAGCTGAATGGTACTTTTTGTTTCTTACCAAAAATTCATGGGAAAACATTTTTCATTAGAATGTTATTGCAGATTATTTAAAGGTTCCTGATTTCTAAAAAAGGGCCCTCATAACATCCTAGCTTGAGTTCAGAAAAGTGGCCATAACTTGATTTCCGTACGGTAAACTTTGTTTAAATTTTGCATACAGGTGTACTTTAAGGTATACATCTGACCTATGATGTCAATTTTTTAGTTCCTGATAGTGCCCATTAGGGTCCTAATACCTTAAGGTCTACTTGGCCCACAATATTCAAACTTCATGGGATGATTGTCCATATTAAGAAGAAGACCCCTATTGATTTTTGGGTCACAAGGTCAAAGGTCAAGGTCATTATTACTTTAAAACTGAAAGCAGTTTCCGGAGCATAATTTAAGTTCCATATGGCCCACAATATTGAAACTTCATAGGATGATTGTCCATATTGGGTGGAAGACCCCTATTGATTTTGGGGTCAAACGATAAAAGGTCAACGTCACTATTACCTTAAAACTGAAAACAGTTTCTGGAGCATAACTTAAGGTATATTTGGCCCACAATATTCAAACTTCATAGGATGCGTGTCCATATTGGGTAGAAGACCCCTATTGATTTTTTGGTCACAAGATCAAAGGTCAAGGTAGGTCACTATTACTTTAAAACTAAAAACAGTTTCCAGAACACAACTTAATTTCTATTTTCCTTAGGGTTCAAACTTCATGGGATGATTGTCCATATTTTGTGATGACCCCTATTGATTTTAGGGTCACAAGGTCAAAGTTCAAGGTCGCTATTACCTCAAAACTGAAAACAGTTTCCAGAGTATAACTTAAGATCCATTTGGCCCACAAAATTTAAACGTTATTGGCGGATTGCTATTAGAAGGAGGTAATACTTTATTTAATTTATGTAATGTCTTACAAATGCTTCATTTTTACTAAAAAAGCACTTTCGGGAATATAATGCTCCGCCTAGCGGTGCTCTTGTTTGTCTCACTCAATATTTAAAATCACTTTAAAAACATGAAATAAAAAGAAAATTTATTTGTTTTACGTATAAGATTGAAATATATTTTATCGTGAACACCAGCTATTATATTTTCACTCATGGCTACGCCACTCGTGAAAATATTGTATCTGGTGTTCACTCACTGAAATATATTTCAATCTTACATGCAAAGCAAAAAGTATCCTCTATGTGAATGTAACACAATTATTCTCCTCCAGTGAAATACACAACTTTTAAAAATGTCGGCCGCTTATATAAAACAAAGTCTGGTCTTATATAAATTCGCCGTAAGTACATTTTTTGTAACGGAACTTAGGTCGGAAGATGTGACTTATTCTTCAGCTAGAATTGTTTGCTTTCACTAATAAAACAAGCGATCATTTATATTTTTTTAATAAATACATGATCATGGTCATTTAACGTTGATTGTCGAACTTATTCTTCAGCTCATGACTTCTTGTACTTTATAAGAAATTCGATGCTACCAGTGGGGAACACAGATTTTAATATTTAAGTTAATATTTAGGAAATTTCATTTAAAGTTGTTTTTAAGCATAACTTAAAAGAAAATTTGTTAGTTTATGTGTAAGATTAAAAAGTATTTCATCGAATGAGCTTTAAATGCAATATTCTCACAAGTGGCACAGCAAATATCCTCTATTTCTTTGACTTCAGAACTAGCAAATGTTGTTTAATGCCACAAATTGAGAAATATGTAGTCATGTCAGATTGTGTGTACATTCAGGCAGCGTTTGTGATTGTAACTCTTCCATATTGGTCTTTTCCCTCATGTTTAATATTGGGTGAATTGTCTGTATCAGTGCTAGCATTGTATTTGAAGAGACCGCACTTTGGGAACAAACGCAGTTTGGGGTCTGAACCCATTGTGCGTGACGTATTTTGGGGTCCAACCCCAATGTACGTTACGCACATTGGCCCCAAAGAAATTTACATATGTATTTTTGACATCAGACAAACGACCGCACTTTGGTGTCATACAAATTAAAACAATAAGAACGAATTTTAGTGACATTTAAGAAATAATATATCTCAAACAGTGATTTTAATAATCAATAAAATCACTGCTTAGAGTTCGGATGCGAGGAATTATATCACGAGGGCGTAGCCCGATCTATATAATGATGCGCATCCGAACGACAAACAGTGTTGTTTTTTTTTCGAGTGATAAAATCACTGATTTTGATATGTTATTTCGATTCTAATACGACATCAACAAAATAAATGTTGCCATTTTTGATATCAAGCTAAATTGCGCCTGATTTGTTTTTGTAATTATTTTCAGCGCGTCACATTTTTAATAATTACGTCACATGTTTAATGCTAACGTCACATATCTTAATATAGAACGTGTGATTTTATTGCATAATAACACATACTTTAGGTTCTTCTTTATTCAATAGTGAAAAATACGGGTCGTGTTAGAATTAATTTAAAATAATAAGAGGGTATGTTTTCGTTTGAGTAAAACATGGAATATATTTTCACGAAACATGATACAATGCGACATATTTTCACGAGCCGGGACGACGAGTGAAAATATGTGGCATTTTTTAAGAGATTAATACACGGCAGAGTGGGGCCGGAATGTGATAATCGGCATGAATTTGTCGTATTATTTCTTTAAATTTCAATAGTAAAAAACTGTGTTTAAGTTCTCATAATAAAATCAAGCGATTCGTGCTTAAAACCTACTTTCACTTTTACAGTTAAATGTTTGGTGACGTAAAATATCACGTCATTGTTTCAGTTTGTGCTCGTGCACATGTTCAGCGGCATGATAACGAGTTCTCGGCCCCGGGCCGCCAACTCATAATAGGTCACGTGACACTCATAATTAGTTAAAATCATATGTGATTTTGTTACCATATATAGTAACAAGTGTATTAAATCATGTTTAAGACGTTTTCCGGAGTTTTCATACCTTCCAGATTTTTTTTCAGCCTTTTTGATTGGAAATTGACCACCCGAAAAAATTGATATTACCGAGCCAGACGGGTAATACACACACTTAATTTCCTCGTTAGGTACCACTTGTTCTAAACAACATGCCCCTGTGGCGATGTGCGTACGGTTTGATTTTACGCGATGTTAATTCCGATTTACAAGCACTTTTTAACTTTTAAATGATATTAAATATTTACCAAAATAGAGTAATCATACATATTCTCATCAGTATTGAAAACAAATATGACCTTGTGAAAGCTTGATAGTGCGTTCAACGGACTACTCATTTTCTCATGTTTACATTCGTTAGGTTCGAAAGAAAATACGTCATGTATTTAGTGACGTCATGAAGTGGTGAAGGGGTACCCTAAAGGGAATCTTATTTCGACGTGTCATTTCAAGTAGCAATGATTTATTTTAAAATTGTTTTAACTCGGCAGGGGAAGGGTAATAAAATTATTATTTAGGTTTTGCAGTGATATATGTGGATATATTACCTGCCAAGATAAAATATCACTCTCGCCTGACTGCGCGGGTGATATATAATCTTGACAGGTAAAATATAGAGGATATTTGATTAGTTCAGTGTAAGATCGGAATATATTTCACCGAGTGAGCACCAAAAGGTATATTTCACGAGTGGCGCAGTGTTCACAAGGTGAAATATATTTCAATCTTACACTAAACTAAACACATTTTCTTTTTAATACATGCAAAAAAACGTTTTAAAAAAACATTTAACCTAATACTGAATGAAAAGCGCGCGTCATTTACGACGTCACGTCATTAAGTTGGTAGCCAGTACTGTGCACACTGAAACAACGTAAGGGGCTTAAATTTAAAACAGTAAAATAACCAGTTTTATATCACTGATATATTTCTATAAACCACCGAAAAGCATGTAATAAATCCACACATATCACTCCAAAACCAAAATAACATATAATAGGTAAAATTTAAACTGTGCAATAGAATTTTCATTAAACTTGGCATGTTATTAGAATAAGATAACAGAATCAATTATAGGGAAAAAATATGGGGTCACCGTTCTCATTTTTGAGTTATCTGCCCTTGAATTGGACTTTTCCGTTAAATTCAAGGGCAGATAATTTAGAATGAAGCGAAACAATACTCTTTTTTTCTTCCTATTTTCATGAAGCTTACCTTCGTTTTATTCAATATGCAAAATTTCAAGAACAAATTAAGAGTGGATAGTGTTTTTTTCCTTCTTCCCTTATCCTGTGCATTTTTTCTTAAAAATTGGCCTTTTTATGAATTTAAAGTACCTTTATTTTCATTGAAATAAAATAACAGAAACGTTAAAATGAATTGCATATAATTATGTTTTGTATTCAACAATAAAAAGAAAAAAAAACATTATCTAGAAGAAAAAACAAGAATTTATTTAGTTATTTGCCCTTTAATCATCAAGTTATTTGCCCTTTAAATTACCTCAGATAAGTAGAAAATTCTGACTCAGGGGCAGATAACTCAAAAACGAGAACGGTGACCCCAATTTGTTTTCGCTTAAAATGTTTCTGTTATCATATTCTAACATCATGCCAAGTTTAAAGAAATTCTATAGAAAAGTTTTAATTTTGCCTATATGAAAACTTCAGAAAACGTCCTTAAGTGAAAATATATACCATATTTTACGATAAAACGAAAAAATAACCTTTTATTTAATTTGTTATTAAAGAAAAAAATGTGACGAATCCCCTTGCTTGCTACGCAACTGCAATTGTAAAGCACGCTGTAATATAGTGCTTTGACTGTTTTTGCACGCACTGTTTGGCGCTACAATGTGACGTCACGGAAACAACTTTTTAAACGTCTGTACAGCAGTAATGACTCAATAAAAGATATTGATGTTCGGATTTATTTTCTTAGTTAGACCATTTCCTATCATTCTAGACAGTTTTCAAAACATAATTCAACAAAAGTTGTTATTTATTTATCATTTTTTCAAACAAAAAAGGCGAAAGAAGTCACTTGAAATTAATATATGAGTTTTGACTCCGCCCATATTGATATTTATGTTTCATATTTGTTTTTAGCAAACATGTAATATATATGACTGCTATAGCACGATATTTCATGGGTAAAATTAAATATTTTATAAATTTATTCAGTTGGGTAACACTAGCAGACGATTGATTATTTTAATTTGTTATATCTAATGGTTTCAATTTATTACAGTTATTTTTTATATTCCATAATTTGTCTCATAAGATATTGGTCGTAAAATAATAAGATATATTGATATGTGTGATGTGTATTGTGTGTAATAATACTTTAGATAACATATCAACGTATCCATGAACTAGCGTTATGTGTCGATAATTGTAGAGATTACATGTCACACATATTTCCATCTAATTAAAATCAAGTTTCTTATACGATAAGATCTGTTTAGGACCCATTAAGAAATCTGGATTTACACTATTTCTAGTTAAATTAAACGGAGGCAACCTTTCTGAATTGATTAATTATAGTTTTTTACAATATTGAAAGGAATTCAGGCTGTGTCAATCTGCCAATACTGTAAAAAGGAGACATTGAATATTGCTTCCAAGATGGATGCCATATTATAAAAAAAATCACCATGCTTAACAAGATTATAAGCGTATCATTATTTAAATGAAATTCACGTCCAATTATGGCAGGAATTATTTTCAATCACGTATATTTTGTAATTCTCGGAAAAAGACATTTCGTCTCATTCCAAAATGACAGCTGTTTTGGTGGTACATCAAACAGATACGTTTTTTTCAAAACCTGAAGTTTTACCTAAGTTTATTTTGATTCACAGTATATAAATAACATATGGGTTTGTGGGTATCAGTCAAAATATCATCCCGAGGAAAATACTGTTACCCGAGGCGTAGCTGTATTTTTACTGTTACTCACAAACCCATGTGTTATTTATTTTATTACCCCGAACAAAATACTGTGATGATCTGATATTGTCAACTTAATCTAACTGTAACAAAAATAAACCAAGAGTAACAATTACTAAACTGTCATTACCTTTTACATTTTAAGTGTACTTTAGGTTCTCTTGAGAATTTTTCTTTTCTTTTATATTTAGAAAACAAAACACCATTTACACGTTTATGATCTGTGAAATCTGATCCTTCTGTTTCCAGAATATTCAAAGCATGGTTTTTGACAAAATAACGATGTTATCCTATGTCTGTCGACCATATCTGTAACGTTTCACTGATTAAAATTGTTAAATAATCCTTTGTTGCATGCTTAAATCGTCTACATGCTCCAGTTTGACACATAATTATTTACATTGCAATTACTTCCGTTGAAAACTACTGTTACCTATGTAGCAGTACAAATTCTTAGTCACGTGGTACATTTGCATTAACAGTAAAAATAACCCCCAGAGGCCTATGGGAAATTACATTACGAAAAAAATGAGGGCTAATAATATAAACTGTCCCGTGCTTTTAATTTACGTTTACATTTTTTACATAAAACATTAGTCCTTTCAAATTTATTTTCAGTCTAAGGACAGCGTCCAAAATGGCCACAAATTAAAAATAAGTCGTTGCAGAAGTATAAAAGTATATTTAAGAAAAGTTAAAATTTACTTATAGTAGTGGTTATTTTCATAAAATAACATTACAGGTCTGACAAACGTAAAAATCATGAAGATTTACGGGATGAAAACCAAAATTTACTCTATGGCATTAACAGATATGAAAAAAGCTTGGTGTAACCGTCACGTAATTTTATTCATTTTATGATATTAAATTCTATTTCTAACTTACTTGTTACAAGTCATTCAGAAATTAAAATGTTACTTGTTACAAGTCATTCAGAAATTAAAATGCACTGAGATGAAATTATAATACCCCCGCACAACGAAGTTGTAAGGGGGGTATACTGGAATCAGCTTGTCCGTCTGGACGTCCGGCCGTCTCCTCGCCTCCTCGTCGCCAGTTTTTCCTTGTCCGCCCAATAACTTAAGATTCCTTTGACCCACAGTCTGTATATTTAGCATGGAGGTTAGTCATGATGAGTAGATTACCCTTATTGATTTTGAGGTCACTGGGTCAAACAAAGGTCAAGGTCAAAGGGGCCTTGACTTCAAAAAGCTTGTCCATCAAATCACTTAAGATTCCTTTGACCCACAGTCTCCATGTTTGGCATAGAGGTTAATCATGATGAAAAGATGACCCCTATTGATTTTGAGGTCACTGGGTCAAAGGTCACAGGGGTCTTGACTTCAAAAACCTTGTCCGCCCAATAACTTAAGATTCCTTTGACCCACAGTCTGTATATTTGGCACGGAGGTTTGGCATGATGAATAGATGACCCCCTATTGATTTTGAGGTCACTTGGTCAAAGGTCAAGGTCACAGGGGCCTTGACTTCAAAAAGCTTTTCCGCCCAATAACAGAAGATTCCTTTGAACAACAGTCTTCAAATTTGCCATTGAGGTTAGTCATAATTGATTAGATGACCCCTATTGATGTTGAGGTATCTGGGTCGAAGGCAAGGTCAGGGGCCTGGATTGAAAAAATCTTGTCCACCCAATAACTTAAGATTCCTTTGAACCACAGTCTTCATGTTTGACATGAAGGTTAGTCATGATGAAAAGATGACCCCTATTGATTTTGAGGGCACCGGGTCAAAGGTCAAGGTCACAGGGGTCTTGACTTCAAAAAGCTTGTCTGCCTAATAACATAAGATTGCTTTGACCCACAGTCTTCATATTTGGCATGGAGGTAAGCCATGATTAATAGGTTACCCCTTTTGATTTTGAGGTCACTAGGTATAAAGGTAAAGATCACAGGGGCATTGACTAAAAAAAAACTTGTCGCCCAATAACTTAAAATTTCATTGACCAGAAGTCTTTATATTTGGCATAGAGGTTAGTCATGATTAGTAGGTGACCCCTATTGATTTTGAGGTCACCAGGTCAAAGGTCAAGGTCACAGGGTTTTTGACTTCAAAAAGTTTGTCTGCCCAATCATTTAAGAAACTTTTAATGAACAGTCTTCATATTTGGCATGGAGGTTGATCATGACCATATGGTGACCCCCATTGATTTTGAAGTCACTGGATCAAAAGTCACAGGGCCCTTTACTTAAAAAGCCTGTCCGCTCAATTGCTTTATAATTCTTCGGTCAACAGTGTTGAAGACATGTTTGGTATTTAGGTTGTTTATGACTAGTAGATGACCCCTTTTGAATTTAAACTGGCTGTGTTATAGGTCAAGGTCACAGGGATTTGACAATAATAAGCTTGTCTGCTCAAATGCTTAAGAATGCCTGTCCGCAGTGTATTGATTTTCACCTTTGAAGCATGTATTCTACATAACTGGCTTAGTAACCTCAAATTTGATAGGGAGTTTATTCTTGAGCTTTAAATGGCCGCTGTTATTTCTGTCAAAGTGGTATGAGAAGGTATTCACGCCATGACAGTGGCAGTTCTAGTTTGCATTTTATTACACCCACAAACGTGTATTAAATATTAGGTTCAATATGACAGTAAATTGCCGAAAAAAACATGATATCTTTTTCTAATTTGTAGAAATACATTTGCAATTTAAGTAATATAGTAGTTTGTTATAAAATTATAGTTGCAACTTTTAGATATTTCAAGTGGTAAAATAAATAATACACTTAAAACACTTACCAATTAAGCATCATACACATTTTTATATGCCCGAAAGAATTTCAGGTATATTATGTTATACCCCTGACGTCCTTCCGTCCGTCTGTATGTCTGTTCGGGCGAACAACCAATGGTCTATGAGCTTCATTCCGTCCATTATTTTAGTTAAAAAAAGAAGGAAATCCTGTAAACCGACTGGTTAATGTGATAATTTTACTGGTTTATGGGGGAAAATGCCACATAAAGATCCAAGAAAAGCACATAAACCCCAAATGTTGACACATCCGTCGGTCCGCCTGTTGGCAATTTGGTTTCCGGAGCATAACTTAAGTTCCATTCGGCTCACAATATCCAAACTTCATAGGATGATTGTCCATATTGGGTAGAAGATCTCTATTTTGGGGTCAAAAGATCAAATGTAAAGGTCACGTTTACCTTAAAACTAATAACAGTTTCCAGAGCATAACTTAAGTTCAATTTGGCCAACAATATTCAAACTTCTAAGGATGATTGTTCATATTGGGTAGAAGCCCCTATTGATGTTTTGGTCAACAGGTCAAAGGTCAAGGTTACTATTACCTTTAAACTGAAAACGGTTTTTGCTTAAAAACTTAAATATTAATCAACCTACAGCTGTAAAATACAGCTTTTATAGGATGAACAGCCATGTCCAATACATGACCCCTATTGATTTTAAGTTTATAAGATCAAAGGTCAGGGTCGCAATGACCTTAACACTGAAATTTGTGTTTTCCGAAGCCTAACACAGCTTCCATTTGGCTTACAGTGGATGATTGCCTGTATTGAATAAAAGATCCATATTTATATTAGGGTCACAAGGTCAATGTCAAATGACCTTAATATTGTTAAAAGTCTTAGAACTGTCAAACTTCATAGGATGATCACATATATATAAGAACATTAATTATATGCCCTTAACATTTTCTTATATTATGTTATATCCAAGGCTTCATTCTGTCCATCCGTCGTAATAAAATTGTTTAATTACCATGTCTTACAAATGCTTCATTTTTTTTTCTAAAAAAGTCACTTTCGGGCATATGATGCTCCGCCTAGCCGTGCTCTTGTTATTACTGTTACATCAGCATTTAATGAAATGACACTCACAAATATTGATGTATATATTAGTACCGACCGTCATCTCGAACTCCGCCTCAAGTATTTCAATGTCGCAGATCGAAAATAAGTCAGTACTCAGTATTTAAGCAGAACTCCGTTGACACCCTCAAAACTCTGAAACCCAAAGTACGTTTGAGCCCCAAAGTGCGCTGTGTAGTTTACCGCACTTTGGGGTCGGATCCCATAGTGCGTTTGACCCCAAAGTTCGGTGTTACAGACCATAAAGGAGTACATATGGTGTTTTCATTAATATTTTGGATTTAACTGCTTGCTTTGTTGGCTTTTCAGCGTTATTAAAATTAGATTGAGTCTTCCCACGAACATATACACGTTGAACACTTCAAACTGTTACGTTACTGTGTTTTTTGTATTTTTTTTTTCTTTAAGATATTTTCTTTACAGGTTACGGAATTTTCATAATGATTAATTTGTTTAATTGTGGCAAACAAAAGTCGTCCACAACAAACCACCACAGTCCTATTCAATATTATACAAATTTCATTTATATATTGATTTGTCAGTTTTAAAAACAAAGTCTTAGCATCATTCAAACTTTTAAAAGCAAAAATAACAAAAAAAAATGTTTTTGCTACGAAGACGATACAAGCTTTATTATTTATTATAAGAAGGTGACCATTGCTGGTTATTTTACCTTATACATATCTATTCCTTTCATTTTATAACAAGAGATGTACAATGTAAATTAATAGAAAAAAATATAAAAATATATTTTTGAAAGAAAAAGGTTGGGATCATAAATTCATATAACATTAGCAATTCGGTTCGTCCCTGAAACAATCAAGAAAACATTATACTATAGATTACATAGAAATTTTATTGAATAATCCCACAAAAATTTTGCAATTGCATTTGATTTTGAAGCGCAAAAATCAAAAGCATTGAACAAATTTCAACAAAAACGTTCCGTATGCTCAATGTAACTATGAACTTCTAAAAATATTAATGAATTGCCTTCTTCGGAATAAGCAACATTACCAAAAAGGAGAGTACCCGTATTAAGAGGATGAAAAGTGCAAGAAGCATTAAATGTTGTATTCGTTGTGTTTAGTTGTTATGATATATTCAAAATATCTGTTATATAATAGCGATTGGTGTTTTTCTAGTACGGAACGTTCGTATCCAAACAACATGAATATTTGGTACAACCACCGAGGGATAACCGAAGTACTTACACAGTATCGCTGATGGAAGAAAAGCTGACAAAATCGTTTGATTATATTAAATTGTCAGACACAGGTAAGGTTTTAGTTGTATAACTCAGTCTTTAGTGGATTTATTCACATGCAAATAAATGACTCGGATAAAGTTCCAATATTGATCAAGTTTTATTTTTTATTCAACGGTTGCTGTGTTAATATGCTTTTACTTATCTGGCATTTTTACGATTGTAAATTTAGGCGTAGCTCGTTTGCTGTGTCCCATCATTTAATATTTCTTTACCTTCAATGCAATTAACTTTTTTTCTGATTAAAGACTTAAAACAAGATATGAATTAACGGACACAGGTTTTTCAAGTGATAAAATTTTATGCTGTTAAACTAAATACATATGCTGATTCCCTTTGTCTTCTAAAATAAAATCGTTATCAATATTTTATTTCAATAGTGATGAAGATCTTCTTTGAATCCCAATTTTGACCTGATATTGCTATTCTGTAAATACGCAAATGTAATGATATATAGTTATATAATGGTATATGGTCACATAATAGTATATTTATGGTTATAACTTGTTTACGGATAGTGATCCTGTTCAGACACCTTATAATTTAATCAATCCATTTTGTTCAGACGCTAAAATAACTGAAGGAAAGATGCAGAATCGCTCAGAGCAGACAATAAATACCAGAGAAAAGCGACAGACGACCGACTACGAGATCGAAATTTTCTTCGTGATTGACTTTGCACTTTACAAATGGTAATTTTATTTATTTATTTTTATACGCCCGCATACGCGTGAAAAACGGATCGTATTATAGTCCCCCCCGGAGGGCGGCTGGGGGACATCCGATTTTTGTTCGGAGCATATCTCCTTCACCCATAAGGAAATCAAAATGAAACTTCATTACAAATGTTCACCACTATAAAAAGCCGTGTCTCGTGCATGAACTAGATCTCTAGGTCAATGTCACACTTAGAGGTCGTAGAAAAACGCTTGTCCGGAGCAAAACTTCTACATGCATAGAGGGATTTCAATATAACTTGGCACAAATATTCACTATTGTTAGACGGAGTGTCGCCTTGCAAATTTTGGTTCCTGCGGCCAAGGTCAAGGTCACACACAGGCGTCAAAACTATGAAAAAATATGAAAAAGTGTAATGGGACCATTTAGTCATTATTTATTGCGGGATTGAAACACAAATGGTCATTTTTATGACAACTGATGCAAAACATGTAATTTAGGTTAGTATTTGAAAGGCCAAGGTCACTTAAGATGATTGTCAATGTCACTAAAGATAATAAAATATAGAGATTATGTCCAGAGCATATCTTCTACACATACCGCGGGATTCTAATGAAACTTCATACAAATGTTAACTACTATAAGTACCGTGTCTCGTGCATAAGACAAATGTCTAGGTCAAAAATCAAGGACAAACTTAGAGGTAATTGAAAATCGCTTTTTTTAGAGCAAAACTTCTACGTGCATAAAGGGATTTCAATATTACTTTTCACAAATGTTCACTATTGCAAGTCGGAGTGTCGCATGCAAAATTTAGGTTCCTGTGGCCAAGGTCAATGTCACATATCGGGGTCAAATTTCAGATAAAATATGAAAATGTGTATTTGGACCATTTAGTCATCATTTTTAATGAGGGATTTGAAATGCAAATGGTCATTGTCATGACTGCTGGTGTGAAACATGGAATTTAGGTTAATATATGCAAGGTCAAGGTCACTAAAGATGATTGTCAAAGTCACTAAAGATGATAAAATAATTATAGAGATTTTGTTCAGAGCATATCTCCTACACGTACGGAGGGATTCTAATGAAACTTCCTACAAATGTCCACATCTATATGAAGCCGTGTCGTGTGTATAAACCAGGCCCGGCTTTCACTAACTTTCTCAAAGTCAAAATCTCAGCTGAAATCTGAGATTTTTCTCAACTCAGAAATTGAGATTTGTCTCATGTTGGCTTGAACTAAAAAATATTGAGAACAATCTAAACTATATGTCTGAGATTTTTCTCAGATATTTTGAGACCAAGCCACGGCTTTCACTAACGTTCTCAAAGTCAAAATCTCAGCTGAAATCTGAGATTTTTCTCAACTCAGAAATTGAGATTTTTCTCAGTTTGGCAATCACTAAAAAATATTAAGAAAAATCTCAACTGAAGATTTGAGATTTTTCTCAGATATATTGAGACAAGGTTTGGCTGTCTCAGATTATGTCTCAGTGAAGCTAAATTATTATTATCATGGGTATTTTTACTTTCTGCATGGTTATTTTTATAAATAAACATAATTTGACCTTTTTAGGCAAATAAAGTTCCTATTAATTTCATATATTAAGTAATGTATTGACTGATTATTGTGGGTGACGTCATGCGCTCTCATTAATGACGTCATGAAATTATGACGTCTCACTAAACATACTAAATATAATTTATTGAATTTTGTTTCGTTTTCATTTAAAATACTGTTTGCAAAAATTATGAAGATCTACATTCATTCTTGATAAATTATGTTCATTAGCATTCAAATATTCACACATTTGCTTCTTGGTTTTTTTTTGTTGTTGTTTTTTTAAAATAAAACAAGAAATATATATCTCTTATCATTTACGTGATAATAATACAAAAAAAATCCCTGTTGCGTCATTTTACATTAAATAGCAACTGTATACGTTGTAACAAAAAAAAACTCCATAGATAAGTCTTAGAAGCCCATCAACAATGCACACTAAGATAAGGATAGCCGCTTATGTCTTGAGAAAAAAGCAGTCTCAGTTGAGAAAATTCTCAGATGTTGAGAAAAAGTTTAGTGAAAGCCAACTTGAGATTTTTCTCAGGTGAGTAAGAGTCTCAGTCAGATTGGAGATAGTCTTAAGTTGAGATTTATCTCAGTTTGAGAACGTTCGTGAAAGCCGGGCCAGGTTTGACTGAAACTCCTCACAGCGGTTACGTCACGCTTTGCTACTTTAACCACCGCAACCACTGAAACCCAAGTGACGATAGTTGTACCATGTGACAAAAACATAGCCAGTTTCAGAACGCCAAGGATCCCATATCCAACTGGCAGATTTACAATTACATCCTTACCAGATAAAATATGTTCAAAACACTCAATTTGTCTACACTTTTAAACATATGCCGGATCAAAATCTTTGCGAAATCGTTAAATAACTGTCTAACACTATACATACGGTGTCACAGTGAAAATATTTTTACATAGGGTTGTAACTCATAATTTCACCGAAAATGGTTTTATGGTATTTTTCAATGTAGGAGCAATATACACACATGTTGTAAAAATATTGAACTGAAAGCTAAAATAAAACTACCAAAAAAGTATATATGTCCGAAAGTTGTAACTCAAACAGACATATTTTGTTGGTGCGAAACGATTGTAACTTAAGTTACAACCGTTTCGCACCAACATTTTGATAATATTTTGAATAAATCCTAGTGCAAAACAGTTGTATCTCAATATCTTATATCATATTCTGTGAAATATTTAGTGGATTATTTCTTTCAAACTAACTGACAAGTTTATAAAACAGTCTCAGCTTCTGATTCCTTGTTATTTACATTATAAATTGGTAAGCTTTCATACAAGAATTTGAATAACTTACACATATTTCAAACATAAATCAATTCCAATGCTTGTTAAAGAAACAATATCATAGTACATTGCTTTATTTGACTAACAGTACTGTTTTAGTGATTTTTTTCAACATAAAAATTGTCATTGGTATAATGTTGCATTTTTAGCAAAATAGCAAGTAAAAGTAATGGACTTATTTTGGTTTTACGAAAATGAAATTACCGGAATTCAAAATAAATTTATTATAAATAATTATTGTCATACAATATATTATAATTGTATCATAGTTTGGAGACTTTTGAAAACATGTCAGAGTTTAATTGCATACCAATACATGCACAGTGCTTTAACTCACTGGAGCTTGCTTCTAAACTGGTTCATTTTTTCTGGTTTTTACATATTGTGACGACCGGGAAGGAGATAACAGTAGAAAAATCATATTCAGATGCTTATACATTTGGTACTTTTTTCTTGGATGACTGGGAATGTGTTGTTGTTTTTTTTTTGCCTAAGATACAAAAGAGAAACAACATCAAAACAATCGGCAATCTGATTTATACTCTCATACAAATCCGACAGCCTCGTGTTTCGATGCTTTTTAAATTACTAAATATTAAAATAACTTAAAGAAATTATACAATTATTACTCAATTCTTAATTTGGTTTTAAACTTACATGAATTACTTTTATAACTTACATGACTGATTGTATTACTATTGGAATATTTTCATGTTTTGTCAAAGACAAATTGTATAAATTAATATTGTACTACAATTTATTTACGTTACAAGACAATGTCTGACTAGATATGTGAACAAATTTTTCTTTGACAACATATTGTAAACAGTAAGTTTAGATACATATACATATGTATAGACAAAAGTATTACATTATATTCTAACACGACCCACATTTTTCCCTATTGAACATAGAAAAACCGAAAGTGTGTGTTATTAGGCAATAAAATCCACGGTGCATATCCATATCGGTACCCTCTTGCGAAATCTGCTGAAACGGTACCCTCTTTGTACATGCACAGGTCATTCTCTGCTCAAAACAAACCAGCGATGGATAACAAGCCAGTAAAAATTCATTGTAATATGGAAAGGATGTATGACACGTGAAAAAGATGTATACCACGTAACACTTAATCGTTAATCGTTAAGTATGTAATATTTACATAAAAGTAAGAAATATTACATACCTTACGATTCACGCAAGTAAAAGCATATGTCGTGCCTTGAGGGTACCTATGAGTAAAAAAATGAGAGGGTGCCTGTGATATAAAAATTCAAATGAAGAGAGGTAGCCCGTGCTGCTGCAAAACCGAAAGTAGGGTGTTTTTATGAAGTTTACAATTATTTTTGACAATATACTGCCATTTGTCCGAAGATGATATGTAAATGAACATACTAAATATGTATGATGCATATATAATCAAGCCACAGGTTCATTTCAGCCCGAAAAGTATGTCGAGGTGATGGGCGAAGCAAGACATGTTGATTTTTTGTAGCTTATTGTGAAGTTGTGGTACATGAAAAACGGGCACATGACAAATCAGCACATATATAAAACATTCTAGTGTTCCGTGGTATACATCTTTTCTACGTGTCATACCTTCTTTCCTTATTATATTGAAATTTTACTGTATTGTTATCCATCGCTGGTTTGTTTTTAGCAGAGAGTGGCCTGTGCATGTGCAAAGAGGGTGCCGTTTCAGCAGATTTCGCAAAGAGGGTACCGATATGGATATACACCGTGAAATCACTGTTTGACGTTCTATATGTAGACATGTGACGTAATCATTATACACCTGACGTAACCACTAAAGATGTGACGCGCTGACAATAAGTACGGAAAAAAATCAGGCGCAATTTAGCTAATTACCATGTACGGCAGCATCTATTTGTTGATGTCGTGTTAGAATCGAAATAATATATCCAAATCGGTGATTTTATTGCTTGTAATTCGGATGCTGATCATTATATATAATTCCCCGCATCCGTACTCCATACAGTGATGTCATTGAGCAATAAAATCACAGTTTGGGATATATTATTTCTTAAATAAAAGGTGTTTATGTGTAGATAAATAAGATAATATATCCCAAACTGTCATTTTATCGCTCAATAAAATCACTGTTTGGAGGCTCGGATGTGTGGAATTACGAGGGAGTAGCCATAATGATGCACATTCAATCAACAAACAGTGATTTTATTAAGTGATAAAATCACCAAATTGGATATATTATTTTGATTCTAAGACGACATCAACAAATAAAATTTTAATGCTGTACCTTATATATAGCTAAATTGCGCCTGATTTGTTTCCGTACTCATTTGCAGCGTGTCACATTATTGGTGGTTACTTTGCGTGTATAATGATAACGTCATTTTTCTTAATATAAAATGTCAAACAGTGATTTCATTGCATAATAACTCACACTTTCGATCTTCTATGCTCAATAGGGAAAAATGTGGGTCGTGTTCGAATATTAAGTAAAATATGCTATTTGTTTTCTGTTAGATAAAAGTAAGTAATAGAAAGAGCACCGAAACACGAGGCTATCTGATTTGTACGAGGGGCGTAGCCCCCGAGTATAAATCAGATTGCCGAGTGTTTTGGTGTTCTTTCTCTTTTGTATCATAGTCAAACATAAAAACACGTTCCCTGTTGTCACAATTTTAAACCCCGGGAAAAAGTAACCAATGATCGAGCATCTGAATATGATATTTCTGCCGCTTTCCCTTTCTCTGCCGTCACAATATGTAAACCCCAGCAAAAATGAGCCAATCAACGGGCATGATCTGGAGAGCGGGTAACTGATACTTGCACTCCAGTTACAGCACTGTGCATGTATATGTATACGATTTAACTCTGACACCTTTTCAACTGAAAGGTCCCCAAACTATGATACAAATTATCAGATATATTATATCTGCTATTTAAAACCATTCTTAAAGATGTTAATCTCTTCCTCAGCTGTATGTGCGTTTGTGTGCACACCTGTGAATTTTATTGGGGTGGGGGATTGCATTTTGTAATTGTTATTATTTGCAGGCCTTATTTTTTTCTCATTTAATTACTGACTGATTTATATCATAATAAACAATGAAATTTGGGACTGTAAAGAGTTGTAAGAATAGCATGAGCTTAGAAGCTTAGAACATCTATTATCATCTTTCTCATACTTTTGGCTTAATAGTAATGAAGATTCTGGATAATGCTTAAATAATATAATTTGTACACAAAAGCACATCCTGGAAATTATCTAAGTTTTCAAATTAAGAAAAGCCTATGTATAAAATAGATGTAAAATAAAATGAGAGTGTTCTCATTTTCTAAAGGCTTTAAATATATTAACATCTTAGATGGTTTTGTCATTATGTAAGTTTACATTTTGAACTTTGATTCTTGCCAAAACAAACATATTTGGTACTTCTATGATGGGTTTGACAATCTGAACTGTGTGTCACATGGAAAAAAATATTATATATAAAGTGAATTTCTTTTAAAAAAATCATTTGACTGAAATTTTATTTTAAAAACATAAAATTTGAAGGTTTTTCACTGAAATATCCAGGCCATATGTTAAATAAGTTCATACTAAACACAACTAAGCTTGGATCTGTTCATTTGACCCATTACATTTATCAGAATTTAAAGCAAAAATTTAGTTACAACCCTTTCGCACCAAATCATTTTTTTATTTTTTTTTATTTTTTTGGTGCGAAAGGGTTGTAACTGAAACTTTGTCAATTATCTCTTTATGCTGACAAAATAAAATAACCTTTCCAATCAATTATATATCAGTAAATGAATGAAAGCCAAAAACCAAAATTAAAGAAGTATTTATTAGAACGTAAAAGAATAAATAAGTTTTTTGTCTCTCCTGAATAATTTCAAAATATTGAGTTACAACCCTTTCGCACCAAGGCATCGGTATGTAAAGTTGTTTTCATGTTCACTGAAAACATTTTATTAAAACAACCTTTTGCCTTTTTCCTCTATGTAGTTAAAGTTATTTTTTTTTCCCATTTCTATTAGAGAGTAAGATAATTAACCTGAAATGTTAACTTTCTGGTCGAGTTGACTAGTATACCAATGTTATCTTAAAGAAATATTGACCAAAACTTGGTTCCTATCATTTTTACTATAAAGAAAAAAACAATCAGTGTCGGAAAACCTTACAACTAGAGAGGCAAGTTGAAGTTGACCTGGACTTGTCTTTCTACAAGTTTATTTGAAAAAGATATTTCTATAATCACTGAAAAACAGTTGTTTCTGGTGAGCGATTCAGGGCCATCAGGGCCCTCTAGCTTTTAGTTTTGCATACATATTTTATTTTAGTTTTACATACATATTTTTCTTTAGCTTTGTATACATATTTTATTTTTGTTTTTCGTAAATATTTTATTTTTGTTTTTCGTACATATTTAAGCCAATCAAACTTATATAACCATTCACACATAGGGATTCAGATACAAAAAAATGCTAGAGATTATAATATATCCAGATAGTTTACGGATATTGCCCAGAGCATATCTCCAATATGCATACCTATAATGCTCACATCTCTGTCAAAACTCAAAAGCTTCTGTGACGGGCGTATATTGCGACAATGTTGCCCTTGTTCTTAAAAGTACATGCCTCCATGTATAGTATTTCAGTAAAGAGATCAAACGTGAGAAAAATGTCCTGATATACGGAATTTAGAGTCAAGAAATGATTTACATTTTATGTTAAATTTTTGACAGACTTTGCAATAATTTTACTTTATTTTTATACCTATAAACTCTCTCCCTAAAATACACGCAAATATTGAAGAGTAAATACGCTTCAACGGATAGATATTGCCGGTCTCGCGAGATATCAATTTTACACGCTGGTCGTAGCAAAATACAAAGCCTCCGAAAGCTTTTACAACATAATATTCCGTATATTTTTCTACTACGTGACTTTTTGGTCATTTACTTGGATTGTAAGTGCCGTTTGAAATTTGTGAATGTTATTCTTTGTTTACTTTACAATATTGTACTTTTATTAATAAATATCATTTTATTTAGCATGATGGATATATAGCACCAAAATAGTTGCGACCCTCATTTTCAAAATGTTCATGAAAATTATCGGGAATCTAGAGGCATGCTGCTTTGTATCACCGCACTTTGGGGTCAAACGCACTTTGGGATCTAACCCCAAAGTGCGGTAAACCTCACAGCTCACTTTGGGATCAAACGCACTTTGGGATCAAAATCTCAGAATTGACCGCCAAGTGCATTGATATGCTACATATCAACGCACTTTGGGTTCGAGAGTTTTTAAGGTGTCAACTGAGTTCTGCATAAATACTAAGTACTGACTTATTTCGATCTGCGACACTGAAAAATTGTAAATGGAGTCGATACTTAAATGCATCAATATTTCTAAGTGTCATTTAAATGCTGATGTAGCAGTAATAAAAATATGTGTTTGATGCTTAAGGGGTAAGTGTTTTTATTAATTTTACTACTTTAAATATCTAAAAATTGCTGCTCTATATAACAAACTACTATAGTACTTAAATTGCGAATGTATTTCTACAATAATACCCTGTTTTGTCAGCCATTTACTTGAATACCATATTAAATATGATGGGATGTAGTTCAGCGTAAGATCGGAATATATTTCACCAAGTGAGCATCAAAAGGTATATTTCAAGTGGCACAGCCACGAGTGAAATATGAACTTTTGGTATTTACAAGGTGCAATATATTTCGATCTTACACTAAACTTACCAAATGTTCTTTTTATTATAATGCAAAGAAACGTTTTAAAAAGACTTTAAACCTAATACTGAATGAAAAGCGCGCCAAATAATAATACAACGTGACGTCATTTACGACGTCATGCCATTTAGATGGTTCCCAGTACTGTGCACGCTAGTATTTCACTGAAACAACGTAAGGGGCTGAAATTCAAAACAGTGAAATTATAAAATTGATAACTTCGCTGTTTCAAACAGTGAAATTACCAGTTTTATATCACTGATATATAGAGGATATTTGTTTAGTTCAGTGTAAGATCGGAATATATTTCACCGAGTGAGCACCAAAAGGTATATTTCACGAGTGGCGCAGCCATGAGTGAAATATGAACTTTTGGTGTTCACAAGGTGAAATATATTTTGATCTTACACTAAACTAAACAAATTTTCTTTTTATTATATGCAAAGAAACGTTTTAAAAAGACATAAAACCTAATATTGAATTAAAAGCGCGCCAAGTAATAATACAACGTGACGTCATTTACGACGTCACGTCATTAAGTTGGTACCCAGTACTGTGCACGCTGGCATTTCACTGAAACAACGAAATGGGCTTAAACTCAAAACAGTGAAATTATCAAAGTGGTAATTTCACTGTTTCAAACAGTGAAATTACCAGTTTTAAATCACTGATATATTTCTATAAACCATCGAAAAACATGTAATAAATTTCTATAAACCACCAAAAAGCATGTAAAAAATGGCTTTAATTTCCATGAACATATATCATATTGAGGTAAACTATTTTAGATATGAAATAATATGGCAGAATATGCAAGAAAAAATATCTGACATATGTTTGCGTTTCGGATCTAAATATCCGTCCCGAGGGGACCCGCCCATTGGGCGGTAACGAGGCTTAAACGGTAGATTATATGAATCTTACACCGGCTGCCTGTACAGACCAGTATATCTAGCTCGAGGGTAACTGTTTACGGCGGTAACGAGGCTCTGTCGAGTTTCCCCTAAACAGTTACCCGAGAGCTAGATATTCCAGTCTGTACCGACAGTCAGTGTTTGATTCTTTTTCTTGCATATTACATATCAATTATTTTCAGAACAGAAAAATCGAAAACTGATAAACTTGCCTTACATGGGGGTGTAAGACAGGGTTTTCTCAATCTCCTACGCTGTTATCTCCCCTTACAGGATAAGATCTCTGCCATCACAACATTTTCGTCAACATTTTTGACGATATGATTTTTTTCAATTTTAATGTTTATTTTAAAAAGTAAACACGGTTTTGCAAATGTTTTAAGACCGTTAGGTGTTAGTTGTGAACTAAAATAAAAAATAATTTTGGAAACATAAATATTATGAAAACAATTTTTAAAAATTTCAATACCGCACCGTTTATTTCCAAAACAATGACCCATCTCGAAAGAGAAATCATTCAAGTTATTATTAATTTCACTCTACGCTTTACAAAAATCTTTTTTTCAATCACATCGACATATTTGAGACCAGAGTTCAAGTTTTAAGGTCGCTGTTTATTCGAGATAAACATTTTTTTTCAACGATTTCATTGGCGTATACGCCATTTTTACACAATCATGTGATAAGACAATCATCACGTGATTTGTGTGAAGGCACCGACGCGTAACCGGTGCGCGGAGTTTAGGGTTTTCTAGAACCTGTGTAAACGGTAGATAATCCTGTCTGACATGCAAGAAAAGTTTAAATTTACTTATAGTAGCAGTTACTTTCATAAAATTACATGACTGGTACCTGACAAACGTAAAAATCATAAGGATTTACAAAATTTACTGTAAGGCATTAACTGATGTGAAAAAGTCTTGATGTAACTTTATTCAATTTATGTTATTTATTTTTTTTTAACTAACTTGTTACAAGTCATTAAGATAGAAATTAAAATGCATTGAGATGACATTATTTGCATTTTCTTGCATGTCAAACAGGATTTTCTTGCATATCAGACAGGATTATCTACCGTTTACACCGGTGCTAGAAAACCCTGTCTTACACCCCCATGTAAGACAAGTCGCGTGCTTTAAATGACGTCATTGCTGCGCGCCTTTTATGAATAAATCGCGTTCTTAGGATGACGTCACTTAACCGTTATGAATGAAGTTGTACGTTCATACGCTACTATAAGATAAAAATGCGTAATGAGAATATCAGTTTTCGTAATTTCTGTTCTGAAAATAAAATAATTGATAAATTATGTAATCTGCAAGAAAAAAGAATCACACACCGGCTGTCGGTATAAACACGAATATCTATATCTCGGGTAACTGTTTAAATAGCGGCAACTCGGCAGAGCCTCGTTACCGCCGTAAACAGTTACCCTCGAGCTAGATCTTCCGGTCTGTACCGGCAGCCAGTGTAAGATTTTTTTCTTGCATCTCAGACAGGATTATCTCCCTTTTACACCGGTGCTAGAAAACTCTGTCTTATCCCCCCATGTAAGACAAGTCGCGTGCTTTAAATGACGTCATTGACGCGCGCCTTTTATGAATGAATCGCGTTCATAGGAATGACATCATTTTTCCGTTATGAATGAAGTTGTATGTTCATACGATACTATAAGAAAAAAGGGCGTAATGAGAATATCAGTTTTCATTATTTCTGTTCAAAAAATAATGACATGTAATATGCAAGAAAAAGAATCAAACACCGGCTTGTGGTACAGACGGGAATATCTAGCTCTCGGGTAACTGTTTAGCGGAAACTCGGCAGAGCCTCGTTACCGCTGTAAACAGTTACCCTCGAGCTAGATATTCCGGTCTGTTCCGGCAGCCGGTGTAAGATTCTTATAATATTAATACACTTGTTACTATATATAGTAACAAAATTGCCTATGATATCAACTGATTATGACTGTCACGTGACCGATTATGAGTTGGCGGCCCCGGGCTTAGAACTCATTATCAGTCCGCTGAACATGTGCACAAACAGAAACAATGACGTCATATCTTACGTCATCAAACAGTTACCTGTAAAAGTTAAAGTAGGTTTTCAGCACGAATCGTTTGATTTTATTATGAGAGCTTAAGTGTATTTTGTACAAACACATTTTTTTACTATTGGAATTTAAAGAAATGATACGACAAATTTGTTCCGAAAAAAATTAAAATAAAACTTGCTTCTAGATTTTAGTGAACTTTGTACACACAAAAAGTAAACAACTCTGTAAAAAGTTACAGTGCTGTGTACAATAGAAATACAGACAGGAATTTCAACAAAAGAAATATCAAAGTATTTTTTTAGAAGTGCTACTTATAGATCTACCAAGTGTATTAAAGACATCAATACACGTCATAGTTGTGGCAGAAGGTGATAATCTGCCCTGAAATGAATAATGCCCTCGAGCTGAAGCCTTCCGGCTCTACTCTGCCGTGTATTCATCTCTTAATACTTCGGGATTTGAAAAACGTATCTGTTTGATGTACCACCAAATCTCTGCCATTTTTGAAATGAGAAGAGGTGTCTTTTTCAAAAAAAATACAAAACATGCGTGATATAAAATAATTCCTGCCATAATTGGACGTGAAATTCATTTAAATAATTATACACTTATTGTCCCCCGCCCTTTGCGAAGAAAAAGGGGGATATAGAAATAGGCTCCGTCCGTGTGTCTGTCCGTCCGCACGTCTGTCAGAAAAGAGCAAAAGAAATAGCTCATAAACCTGAAAAATGTGTACGAGCGCACGTCTGTCCATCCGTCCGTCACACTTTCGTGTCCGGACCATAACTTTGTCATTTATCAAAGGAATCTGAAATAACTTGGCACAAATGTTTGTTATAATAAGACGATGTTTCGTGCGCAACAACCAGACCCCTACCTCCAGGGTCAAGGTCGCACTTGCTCTATCAAGGTCAACATTGTCTTTTTGAGGGTATATGTCGTGTCCGGTCCATAACTTTCTTATCTTTGAAGGGATTTTGTAAATACTCGCATAATTGTTCACAATAATAAGACGACGTGTCATGCGCAATAATCGGTCACCTAACTCTAAGGTCAAGGTCACACTTGGAGGTCAAAGATTAACATAGTCTGTTATAAGGTATATTTTGTGTCCTGTCCATAACTTTTTCATAGATCAAAGGATTTTGTAAATACTTGCCACAAATAGTCACTATAATAAGATGACGTTTCAGGCTTAACACCTGCATCCCTACCTCCAAGTTCAAGGTCACTTTTAGAGGTCAAAAATTAGCATAGTCTGTTTTAGGGTTTATTTTGTGTCCGATCTAGAACGTCTTCCGGATTTTGAAATAACTTGACACAAATTGTCATAATAATAAGAGGATATGTCAGGTACAACACCTGCACCCTTACCTCCAAGGTCAAGGTCACACTTAGAGGTCAAATGTTAACAGAGTCTGTTATATGGTATATTTTGTGTCCCATACATAACTTCTTCATAGATTAAGGGATTTTGAATATACTTGGCACAAATAGTCACAGTGATAAGATATGACGTCATGCGTAACACCTGTGTCCCTACCTCCAAGGTCAAGGTCACACTTAGAGGTCAAAGATTTACATAGTCTGTTATAGTGTATATTTTGTGTCCAGTCCAGACTTTTTTCATAGATCAAGGAATTTTAAAAATACGTTGCACAAATAATCACGATAATAAGACGATATGTCAGGTGCAAAACATGGGTCCCTACCTCCAAGGTCACACTTAGAGGTCAAAGATTAACATAGTCTGTAAAAGGGTATATTTTATGTCCGATCTATAACTTCTTCATAGCTCAAGGGATTTTGAAAATAATTGGCACAAATAGTTACAATAATAAGACGATATGTCATGCACAACACCTGCATCCCTACCTCCAAGGGCAAGGTCACACTCAGAGGTCAAAGCTTAACATGATATATGTCATATAATAATTCTTATCTCGTTACGAATGACAATGCCCCTTTCTGTGTAGGTTGTAATGAAAATTTTACTGTCAAGCATTTTCTTCTGAAATGTCATGATTTTTCACAGACCCGTAACAGATTTTATAATGTAAACTCACTCAAAGAACTCTTTAATACAATTCCATCAAAAAACATCATCGATTATTTGAAAGAGATAAACTTGTATTCAAGGATCTGATTGGCTCTTTTTATTATCATTTACAAAGTTTTACATAATATTTTAAGCCTATTATAGCATTCGGCACGATATGGCCTTTATGTGTTGACGTGCCGTAAAATCCAAACAAACAAACAAATTAACATGATAGATTTTTAAATTCCGTGTTTCATTTTTATTTCTTTAATAAATGTATTATTATTATTGTTGCATTTGCAGATCTAGCATTGATCATTATTTTGGACTCCATACCTCAATCGTTTGAAATAGCACAATTTTACGCTTCATATAAAACTTCCCCGAGGCGGGGGACGTTGGTAACTCTGTTACAAATTCTTGTTCTTATAATATGGCATCCATCTTTGAAGCCGTTTCATTTTTTCCAGTGGTGGCAGATTGACACAGCCTGAATTCCTTTCAATGCGAGTCTTTTCTGCAACATTCAACATAGAAAAAACTATAATTAATCAATTCAGAAAGGCTAACTCCGTTTAATAACACTAGAAATAGATTAAATCCAGATTTTAATGGGACCTGAACAGATCATATCATATGAGGATTTTGATTTAATTAGATGGGAATATGTGTGACATGTAATCTCTACAATTATCGACACATAACGCTAGTTCATGGATATGTTGATATGTTATCTAATGTATTATTACACACAATACACATCATACATATCAATATAATTTATTATTTTAAGAACAATATCCTATGAGACAAATAATTGAATATAAAAAATAATTATAATAAATTGAAACAATATTCTAACACTCCTCGTGATTTTTTCACTATAGACAAAGAAGGAAAAACCGGTGTTAAGCTGCCAATAAACACTGGTTAAGGGCCAGACGTAATCTCCGCTTAAAAAAATAACATAAGTGATCTTCTTTATATTATCTCGATAAAATCGAAATAATATCGGTCTGAGCGGTGTTTATCGGTTATTTTACACCGGTTTTCTTGTTTTGGTGCGAAAAAAGTAACCACTCAGGCCTACAGCCTTCGTGGTCAATTCCTATGCATCAACACTCCGAACCGGTGTTAAATATACAAGTAGTCCGTCACCAGTGTTTATTGGCAGATTAGCACCGGTTTTATTCTTCTTTGTCTATAGTGACAAAATCACAAAGAGTGTTAGAATATACTATAATGCACAAAGAATCAATATCTATTTCCATTCTAACACGTCAAGAAAAATATTATAATTATTATATAGTTGGACTTTAGGTTTGTTGGTTAAATTTGTTTTTGCCTCAGTTTCCAATAGAAACGTTCTTTAAAAGGCTTTTCCAGCGTGTGTAGAAACATTTTGAGAATAACAAATTTTGAAATCGTTGATAAAACTTTGTTTGTTTATTTTATTTCACTCTATAATTTCCAAGCGAACTCCAAAGTATTAATAGTGAAATAAATTTGAAATTAAACTCGTTAATTTGCGACATTGAAATAGCGTTCTTGATGTTAGTGCTGTTTGGCGCTACATTTTGACGTCATAAAAATAACGACTGAATTTAAGATATTCGTGTTTGGATTCTTTTTCTTAGTAAGACCATTTTCTTACATTCTAGATAGTTTTCACAACGAAAAAAATGTTTTTTTATTTATCAGATTTTTCAAACAAAATGGTGCCGTCAATGTGTCGGTTTGAAAATACAAAGGGAGGTAATAAGAACGGCGAGTCCATTGTTGTAGAATAATGCACGCTTCCTTCTTTGTTTATATAGAAAAAATGCGATAGTGTTAGAACATAAAATATCACTAAAATTCATTCTTATTGATTGTATTTTTATTATCGATCCCAAAGTGCGGTCGTTTCAAACTTGACACCAAAGTGCGTAACGCACGTTAGGGCTGGACCCCAAAGTACCTAACGCACTTTTGGGTCGGACCCCAAAGTGCATTTGACCCCAAAGTGCGTTGTTACACTGCTTTATTTGAACTTTGTGACTAGTCTTTGCTACATGCATTTTATCTTCCAAGCACAAATTGATAGTTCTATTTCATTTATATCTATCTAATATTTTCATTCAGTAAAGAATAACTTTGTTGTTTTGTTCTACTTCCTGTATAAGAATATTTTTTTAACCAATTATTCTTAATCATTTGCCATTTCTCGTCCGAATAAGATTAAAATTTCCTTTTAAATTGAAACCTTGGTTAACAAATAAAGAAACGCGCGGGATATAGAACTGTTTTCTCTCTGTTTTCAGGACATATGCTTTGACTGAAGGAGAAAACGACAGACACACTGCCACAGTTAATAAACTGTTACAATACACCTCTTTTTTGTTAAACGAGGTAATATCTGATTTCCATATGTCTTATTTATCTCTTGGAAAATTACTTTTATCCTTATTGCATCGTCTGTGGCAATTCTTTGACAATTATTTCTTAATTAGATGCGTTCAAGTTCATTGCTGAATTTATTGAACACGTTGAGCCAGAGGCTCGCATAATAATATAGTTTTATTCAACTCGTGCAATAAATTCAGTATTGAACTTATACACATTCAATATTCTCTATATATTTCACCGAGTAAGTACAAAAAGGAATATTTCACGAGTGGCACAGTGAACACTTTTTGTGCTCACGAAGTGAGATATATTTTGATCTTACACTAAAATAAACACATTTTCTTTATATTATATGCAAAGAAACGTTTAAAGAGACATTTTAACCTTATACTCAATGAAGTTGTGCCAAATAATAATACAACGAGACGTCATTAAGTTGATTTCCAGAACTATGCACACTGGTATTTCACTGAAACAACAGACATAAATCGAAAACAGAGAAAATATCAAATTGCCTATTTTACTGTTTCAAAAAGTGAAATATAATTTTTATATTTCACTGATACATTTGTATAAACCACCCCAAAACATGTAATAATTTGTTATCAAAATATTTTAATTAAGAAAAGGTAGTCCGAATAACTTAAATCTCTGTCAATGACTATTATTCATTTTAAGGCAACATCTTGGTGCTCCTGTCTATTTTATGTTCAGATCAACTCCCACACTTGATGTTTAAAGCTGCAGATGAGCCAAAAATGTCAAGAAAATTAAATATAATATGAAGAAAAATGTTCATAGATATTAAGAAAAGTAAAATAATCAATATTAAAGTAATATTTTAAAGTAAAGTGCGGTTAATAACTGATCAAAATTATTTTTTCTGCGTGACTTATTCATTAAGGACAAATTGTGCATATTTTGACTTATTTTTGGTCATTTACGTGTACTGTTAGTGCCGTTTGCAATGAGTAGATTTTCTTTGTTCACTTCATAATATTTCACTTTCAAAGATACTTTCAAAATAATCCTTATAATTAGCATGCAGCATAGCGGTTTAAAGCTTTAGCAAGCCATCTCTGTTTCATTAATAACAAACGACATACATTTATTCATACACTTCTTATTATAGCTACATTGAATGGTATATTTGGTGTCTCTATATTGTCATGTTTTATATTCGGAGACGGAACCACCTTAAATTTAGCAAATTTCACTCATTTAAATGGCACATTAATCAAGTACCTTAACAGGGAATTTTAACATGTGCTATATTAAAGAAATAATATATTCAAAACAGTGATCTAATCGTTGAATAAAATCACTGTTTGGAGTTTGGATTCGAGGAATTATACTACGAGGGCGAAGCCCGAGTGATATAATGATACGCATCCAAACGACAAACAATGATGTTATCAAACGATAAAGTCACCTATTTGAATATATTATTTCGATTCTAACACGACATCAACAAATAAATACTGCCGTACCTAATATTAAGCTAAATTGCGCTTGAATTGTTTCCGTACTTATTTTCAATGCGTCACATTTTTAGTGGTTAAGTCACATGCATAATGATAACGTCGCATGTCTAAATATAGAACGTCAACACTGATTTTATTGCATATTCTAACATTCCTGATGATTTTGTCAGACTCACTATAGACAAAGAAGAAAAAACCGGTGTACTGCGAATAAACACTAGTTATGGACTACTTGTATATGAGCCTCTTATGTTTTCTCCCTCGATTATATAGTTTACAAAGCCTTTAAAGCAACAATAAAAAAACATTGTAACTAATATTTTCAGTTCTTATAATGTTTTCTTTTTCATACAATACTAAAATAATATCTCACGTATAAAGCCACAGATTTGATCCATATCAGTTAATAAATATTTTGACACCCGTAAGCAGCGTAATGACTAAGTACACAACTCATTCATGAACGCAGAATGACATCATTTCAAACATACAAGAACGATTAATCAAACACTGATGCAAACACAATACAATCCAGTCTGAGACGTAAGTTTTTATTGTTGAAAACTTGATTAATTTTTTTAAAATTATTTTTTGTTTTATATTTTCTATATTTTAACAACAGAAGGATGCGAAATCGAACAGCGTTATAAGAAAATCAGCACCGGAAGTAATCTCCGCTTGAAAAAAATAACATTAGTGATCCTCCCTAATTTCTCTTGTTAGAATCGAAATAATATCTGTCTGAGCGTTGTTTATCGGCTATTTAACACCGGTTTTGTCGTTTTGGTGCGAAAAAATTAACCACTCAGGCCTACGTCTTTCATGGTCAATTCCTACGCATGATAAACACCGCTAAGACCGATATTAATTCTTAAATAACATACACTTTTGGTTCTTTTATATTCAATAGGGAACAATGCGGGTCGTGTTAGAATTAGCAATATATTACATTTTTCAGATTGATGTACGATATCAAAGTATGAAAGACTACTCGTATACAATATCCTGTCTTTTTGCTGGAATTTACATAGCTGATGTAAGTGTTCATAGGGAACGAACCGATTAACTCTTCTTGTTTTTTACAAGGTTTAATAAATGACGACAATCTACAAATTGAAGCAGCCCTTACAAAAAAGAAACTAGTAAGACTTGTACGATATGATATTAAATTGCCTAAGTGACCAATAATCTTTATTGTTCTCTACTTAGACGAAATTAACCATAAAATCCTAAGCCAACACAAATTTTCAAATTAATATATTTTCAGACGCATTTGCAATTCATCCCTTTTGTGTGGCAGCGTGGCCGAGTGGTTAACGCGCCGGACTAGTCTTAGAATTTGCTGACCGTTTTGGTTCTAACCCTGTCAGGGGCAAGCCGTTGTTTCCTTGAGCAAGAAACTTTATGTACATTCATTGCTTAGTAATGGTTGGTTTAAGGAACGGATTCGAGAGTGCTACTATTAGCTTATAGCTTCCAACACAATCGAACTAAAATAAATTTGTATAAACTTAATTATTCCTTTTGTGACATATTAAAAAAAGGATGTTTCAAATGTTATTACATATACACATGCATGTAAAATAGCCCTGCCCTTTCTGATATTTGTTGTGTAACGATAACCTGGATTAAATTCATGTATAAGTTACCGGTAGGAAGTTAGCAGTGGCAGTAGCAGTAGCAAATTTATAAAACGTGAAATTGGCAGTAGCAGAGCAGTAGCGCAGCAGTAGCAGTAGCACAACAGTTGCATTAGCAAAGTTATAAAACGTGAAGTTGGCAGTAGCAGTAGCACAGCAGTAGCAAAATTATAAAACGTGAAATAGACAGTAGCACAGCAGTAGCAGTAGTACAGCAGTAGGATTAGCACAATTATAAAGCGGGAAGTTGGCAGAAGCAGTAGCAAAATTATAAAACGTAAAGTGTGTCCGAGAATTGGTTGCAGACAAAAGAAATGCAACGTGTTCCTAGAAGTCATAAACGCCATTGGCTATACAACATTACTGAAAGTCTGCGAGTGTCACAGAATCTGACAGGTCCTTAGAAGGCTGAATAGACATTATCTGCATTGGTACCAAAATCTTTAAAGTCTGCGAGTATAAAACATTTAAGTCGCAGGTTAATGAAAAAGTCACTTTAATGTCCCTAGAAGTAAAAAAATCATTATTCTTATTGGCACCAAAATACCTGAACGTCTTCAAGTGCCTCAGACGTGCCTAGAAGTCGGACATGTCAATAAAACATTGGCAACAATAAACCCTGATTTATGCGAGTGTTCCAGAATCAGTCTGCTACTGCTGTGCTGCTACTACACATGCCAACTTTACGTTTTATAATTTTGTTACTGCTACTGCTGTGCCACTGCTACTGCCAACTTCACGTTTTATAATTTTGCTACTGCTGTGCTACTGCTACTGCCAACTTCACGTTTTATAATTTTGCTACTGCTGTGCTTCTGCTACTGCCAACTTCACGTTTTATAATTTTGCTACTACTACTGCTGTGCCACTGACACTGTCAACTTCACGTTTTATGATTTTGCTACTGCTGTGCTACCGCTACTGCCAGTTTCGCGTTTTATAATTTTGCTACTTCTGTGCTACTGCTACTGCTAACTTCACGTTTCCTACTGCTGCTACTTCTACTGCCTACTTCCTATTTGGAATTGTAATGGATATTCCCGCACAACCTGTGTATGAGATATAATATATCTGCAATTATCAAGCGATGCTCCTTCTGTAGAAAGTCATTTCTCATAATGTAATAGTATGCATATTCCTACGAATCATGTGTCATATGTATCATATATCCGCATGTATCAAGCGATGTGCCTTTCATAGCAAATTATTGGCGTCCGCGCCGAAGCGCGGCGCCCTTATGGAATGAAATCAGATTTTGTGAAAGGGCGACAGCAACTTCTCGAGCCTTATAGTCGGTCATGATAAAAGCCGATCATTCCGATCGGTATGAGGGTGCTTGATTAAAAAAAATGTCTCGATATGTACAATGAATAGCGAACTGGATAATTTCGCAATGCATGAAATAACCTTTTCCGTCTCTTCGGTTTTTTTTATTTATCATTTTGTAGGACACAGTGGGTTATTATGGTATGTTAAAATAGAATGATGAGTTGATGACCTAAACATTCCGAAAATCTATTTATAGAGGGATGTACTGCTATCGGTAATTCCCGGTCTCTCCCGGTCTATTTTGACCGGGATTTACTAGTGACTGGCGAATAGTATCACACGTTTATTGTCCGGTCTCTCCCGGTTTTGGAGTAGATGTTTGATATCGTTACAGAACAGAACAGATATTTTACAGATAAATAAGCTTTTTTCCCAAAATGAATGTTTGCCACTTAGTTTGGTTACAATAATTAATAAACATAGATCAACTCTTAAATTTATTGATTATTATTATACATAAACATACAATTCGAAAAAAAACCCACAACAACAACAATAGCATGTTTCATTTTATCTATATGAGATAAAAACAATAAATATGTACAATAATTGAGAAAAAAGGTACATTGTTATGGTATAAATATGACACTATCAACTTTGAAACATTTTACTTAATTTGTTATTCGTGTTTAGTAAAGATGCCCAGGAATTATTCAAAGTTGCAAATTAGATTTTATAAATTATTCAATTTATTGATAATTTAAAAAAAATGATAAAGAAAAATACAAATGTACATGTACATGGTTTAAGAATAAGCAATATTATATATTGAAAGATTAAGCATATTTTACTGACTTTTTCCAGTTAAGTTTTCACTTATAATCGTCTGTCAATATGACAATTGAATTCTTAAAATTTATTTTACAATTTTAATAAAAAAAGAGTAGTAAACGTTAAAACTCAGTATTAAAATAGCACATAAAACACGAAAAAAGAGAGGAAAACAATATTCATAAAATCTGTATTTTTTATATTAAAATAGATATTACAATTATTGTATTCTAAACATGCGCAACATGATCAACATGGTAATATAACCAGTGTCATATTTTTACTAAGTGTGAACAGATACCTTAAGAGGGGGTCTTCGCTAATAGCGATAACATAATAAGAGACAATTCCACAAGTGTGGTGTTGATCATGCGTTACACATATGGATTATAAATGATTGTATACATGTATATCCGTTGCTATTAATAATTACGATCATAAAGAAATAACAAGTAATATTCTAATCTCGAGCATGCCAATTAAAGTTCATAATGAACAATGTCTTTCGTCCGTTCATTCTGGTAAAAACCAAGTAACCATTGAAAAGTTTATAAGAATATCTTGTCATCATAATATGTCTACTTGCTTGGACGCCCTTTGATGCTTTGCATCAATGCTTTTCTTGTGTATTATATTGTAATACATATTCCCGGGAATCATGTGTCACATGCATCATTAGCCGCAGGTATCATGCGATGCACCATTTGTAGAAAATCTTGTCTTATATTGTTATGAATATTACAACACAGCATGTGTTATATGTATCATGCATCTGCGGTTATCAAGCGAAACCTTAAATATTTGTAGAAAATCATGTCTTTTATTGTAATGACTATTACCACACATCATTTGTCTAATGTATCTTGTATTTGCGTGTATCAAACGAAACACTATTTGTAAAAAACCATGTCTCATAATGTAATTGATATTCGCATCATGCGTTAAATGTATCATATATCCGCAGGATCCAAGCGATTCCAAGTTTGTAGAAGATCGTGTCGTCAACGATGCAGGAGAAGCAAATGGTAACTTAATACTAAGTGATTTCATTCAATGGGGAAAGGCTTCAATAAGTCATTTTAATTATGACCATGCTGCTTTGCTTACAGGGTATGGAAAGGTTTCTTCTTTTTCCTCTTATATTTAAGAAATAATATATCCCAAACAGTGAATTTATCGCTCAATAACATCACTGTTTGAAGTTCGGATGCAATGAATTATATCACGAGGGCGTAGCAAATAAAATGCTGCCGTACGTGATATTTAAAGCTAAATTGCACCTGAGTTGCGTTTCACTAACGCACTTTCGTTATCAGAAATCAAGTTTGAACGTAACTGTTTGCGTAAGCAGAACTTACGTTATATTTTCGCTTAACTAAACTTTCTTAGCTATATTTATATATGCTTTTGTGTAGGTTTAAACGTAAAGTAACGCTCACTTACTGTTGGCGTAAGTTGCACGTTCTGTTTAGTGAAACGCAACTAACGTAAATTTACGTTTTGCGTAAGTCCAAATTTACGATAAAAGATACGTTAAACTTACGTAATGTTAGAGAAACGCTCGTCTGCTTTGTTTCCGTACATATTATCAACAGTGATTTTATTGCATAATAACACACACTTTCGGTTCTTCTATGTTCAATAGGGAAAAATACGGGTCGTGTTAGAATTCTCAATATTTCATATATTTCTATAAGTATATAATAAAAAATACTATTTTCTAAATCGACCTTAATTTTCATTCAAAATTTTGATAAAATAATAAAAAAAAAATGACAAAAAAAAACGCAATTACTGATAGAAGGAGCCTTGTTGAAGAAGTGTGTTGGTAATGTAGAAGGGTTGCTTAGGAAATAGATATCAATTCTGAGTGCATTGTTGTAGAATAATGCACGGTTTGAGTTCAAATGCGTAGTAATATAATCACGAAGGCCGATAGGCCTGAGTGATTAATTACAAAGCATTTGAACGAAAAACGTGCATTATTATACAATAATGCACGAAGAATTAATATCTATTTCAATTCTAACACGTCAAGAAAAAGTATAATTATTATTATAAATTTGGACTTTATGTTTGGCGGTTAAATATGTTTTCGCCTCAGAGTTTCCAATAGCGTTCTTTAAAGGCCGTTCCAGTTGGTTGAAAAAAAAAACTGTCGTTAAATCTACCGTGTGTAGAAACATTTTGAGAATAACGAATTTTGAACGTTAATAAAACTTTGTTTGTTTATTTTATTTCAGTCTATAATTTTCCAAGCGAAATACAAATTATTAAAAGTGAAATAAATGTAAAACTTAACTCGTCTGCGACGTTAAAATAGCGTACTTGATTTTGATTGTTTTGCACGTGCTGTTTGGCGCTACATTGTGACGTCACGTAAACAACACTTTAAACGTCTGTACAGCGTTAACGACTGAATTAAAGATATTGATGTTGGGATTTATTTTCTTAGTTAGATCATTTTCTATCATTCCAAATAGTTTTCACAACAAAATTCGACAAAAAATTGTTTTTATTTATCAGATTTTTCAAACAAAATGGCGCCCTCAATTTGAAAATACACAGGGAGATAATAAGAACGGCGAGTGCATTGTTGCAGAATAATGCACGCTTCGGGCCTTCTTTGTCTATATAGAAAAATTTCCGATAATGTTAGAATTTGAATTCACGTATGACTTGTACATGCTCACTCAGTATCTTGTAGTATTTTTGAAAAAAAAATCAAACATTTTGAACAAATCTTTTCGAATTCAATGTTAAATGTCGAATTATACTTAATATTGGTGCAAGTAATGTACTCGGTAGCTTGCACTTTATAGTACCGCCCCATGAATAGGCTCAATAAAACCTCGCTTGCATGATTTTCAATTTTGCCGTTTAAGACGTTCTTTATAGATTCTGTTTCTATATACTTCATCAATAACGCAAAGATTAATCCTAAAATATGTCAATTAAGCGACATTATTTACAATAGTATTTGTTTATCAAATAATTCATTACTGTTAAATAAATATTATCAAATGCAAATGAAGGTCTATGTCTTATACTGTAAACCATTGAATGAAAAATTGGGTTTTCAGGAGAAAAATCATCATGTGGTCACAATTTTAGATCTAAATTAAATATGATAATATATATTTACTAGAAGCGGTTTTTGTTAGTAAGTACACCACCGAAAGTTAAACTTATGGACTTACAAAAAATTTAAATGCATCGTTTCCCTAAATTTTGATTATTTCAAGTAAAAAATCGCCATATAATTAGAATGTGTGTTGTCTGAAATGACAAATGCGGTTATGTTTGTGCTGGTTAACCCTAATTCGATAAGAAGTAAACAGATTCTAGTTCATAGTCTCTTAATTTTTATTGATATTTTGTTTTCTTTATATTTATTTTAAGGAAAGATATCGGATTTATACAAGATGGTAAATTTACTAATCGTCTATTAGGTAAGCACACTAATACATACTAAAATATTGATTTGTTTCAATTAAATCTTATCATTTTTGTGTTTCTCAACACAACTGTGAGACTGTTATATAACTATATTTCAAAATACTCAAGTCCTGTTTACATTAATATAAGCAAATTATGAATCAGATTGTTTCAGTTTTCAATGTTCGGAACTGGTAACACCGGTGCTTGGAGGAGTCGGGGGGGGGGGTAGCATGCATTTACTATTTCTGTTCGTGAACAGGCTTACCAATTGTGAATCCGAGCCTGCAACTTTTTTCAAATTGGGCATGTTGAGTGTTCTGTAAGGTTTTTAAGTTTTCTATTTCATAAATCAATACATCTGCTTATTCTTTTTTGAATGAATTTTCTTATAAAAAGTTATGATTCGTACTTTAAGGTGCGTTGCGTATTTCTTCCGGAGTTTGTGGACCATATGGATATTCTGTCAATGAAGTGACAGCATTCAAACCGACGATGGCAATAATTGTCGCACATGAGCTTGGACATAAGTAAGTCAATTACACTGTCACTTGTTGTTGTTTTTTCTGTTAGCATTTTGTAGAAAGTGATAAGTTAAAGGATTTCGTCGGAGTCAAGTGATACAGTGTCTTTAAGAACCGCACTAAATGTAACTCAGCTTTTTCTTGCATATCAGACTGGATTATCTACTGTTTAAACCGGTGCTAGAAAATCCTGTCTTTCACCCCATTTAAGATAAGTCACAAGCTTTAAATGACGGTATATTCGCGTGCCTTGTTGAATGATTTGCGAAGTTGTAAGTTCATACGCTACTATAAGAAAAAAGGGACGTAATGAGAAAATCAGTTTTCGTAATTTCTGTTCTGAAAGTATTTGATATGTAATATGCAAGAAAAAGAATCAAACACCGGCTGTCGGTACATACGGGAATATCTAGCTCTCGGGTAACTGTTTAACAGAAACTCGGCCGAGCCTCGTTACCGCCGTAAACAGTCACCCTAGAGCTAGATATTCCTGTCTGTACTTGTAGCCGGTGTAAGATTTATATTATCTGGTCGTTTTCCAATTGTTTATTACTCGAAAATTAAAAAAAAAATGTTAACTATGAAACTGGTTATAATAAATAGTAGAATCGTTTGAATCTTGTTATCATCCATGCAACATAACATTGTTGAACTTCATAGAGTGGTCAGCTACATACTTTATTTCATTGTTTAATATTTTTCTCATTAATCGTTTCGTTTCGGTTTAAGTCTCGGAATGGAACATGATGGTGATACAAATAGCTGTCCAAATGGAAATGTCATGGCACAATATTTTCAAATAACCAAGGATTCATCCACGAACAAGAAATACTGGCAGTTTTCGTCTTGTTCACAGACATATCTTGACTCTTTTATCACCAAATTAGATCAATAGTAAGTTTAAAGTTAAATTATTGGTGAATATGATTAATTATCTTTATTTCATGCTTTCAAGTGTTTTACTGTAATAAATCAGATGAATATATTCTGATAAAGCACTAGTGAAATAATAAGATATATTTTTCACTGTAGCCGGACTATATCTGAATGTGGATGAAAAGAATATTATAACTAATTGGTAAAAATAAATGCCGTCATACATAAATTTTGGAAAAGAAAGTGGATGTCATCATACATCATGTTAAATATGTAACAAAATAAGAGAAAGTTTAACAGAACTCTATTTCAAAATTGATGATGTGACGTCATGATGTGATGACGTCATTAAGCAAAATACACGCATTACGCGGCAAAATCAGTAAAACAATATCTTAAAGCACTTAAAAAGCATAAATAAAAAGAAAATTAATTTGTTTTACATATAATAAGAGGATATGTTTTCGTTTGAGTGAAATATGGAATATATTTTCACGAAACATGATAAAATGCCACATATTTTCACGAGCCGGGACGGCATTTTATCATGTTGAGTGAATATAATTATATAGATTACCATATTTCACGAAAAACTAAACAATAACCTTTTATTGCTTGCATCGCACCTGCAGTTGTACAGCGCGCAGAAAAATATTACTTATAGATGCCTCTTCATTTGCACGCGATATTTGGCGCTACATTGTGACGTCACATTAACAACTCTTTAAACGTCTGTACAGCGTTAAAGCAGCTGACCTCCAGAAGATTGCAGAAAAACTGCCGTCTTGCTAATATTTCAAAATTCTCCTTCAAAAACATTATATAGTTGAAAGAAATCGAAATGACACTTCAGAATGTTCATATTTTATCATTATTGCTCTGAAAACAAACAGTTTGCTTTTCCACCAACGGGAAATACCTTCTTTTATTATACCACGGAATTCTTTCATCCGGGTTTTTTCTAGTATCACGTGGTCGCACAGGACAATATCGCAACCTGTGTTCCGGAACGCAAGGAATCCGGGATTTTATCAAACATATAGGGATACGAATAACTGCTTTTGTTTTTATATTTGTAGTTATTCATGGCACTATAAATATAATTGATTAATTAGTTAATATATATATATAATGACCAATATCGATTTAACCTTTAGCTTGAAATGTGATTGGAGCCTACTTAATGACGAAAATTGATAAACGATCCCGGGCATTGCGGATACCGGGATTTTTCCGGACCACTGTTGTGACACCTGACTGCGTTAAATGAATTATCTTCTCCTATTAATATTGGCTACTGCGTTTTGTTTTTGAACAATTTCCCGAGGAAATTGCTGATCGACGTAGATCTCATCTTCCAAAATTAAATCAGGCGTTACGTGACGGCAAACGTTCTTGTCTTAGCTACGACACGTTATACATAAACGGCCACCGCGTGCGTGATGGAAACCAATAGTACTGCGCGGAGGCTGAAGTGAACTTAAAATTGCTTCATGGAACGTGCACGGTTTAAGTTAACCAAAAGTAAACTTGAAGATACCAATTTTATAAGCTGCTTGTGTGAACATGACATTTTTTCCTATATGAAACCTGGGCTGATAGCTCTTCCAAATTTGACATTGATGGCTATACTTCGTTAATATCAGAACAGGCGGGCCAGACGATGCAGCGGGGTATTGCACTCTATATTAGAAATACAATAGAAAATGGCGTGTCGATCGTGAGAAATCATTTTGACAGTATTATATGGCTCAAATTGGATTATTCGTTATTTCAGCTGGACAGTGACATTTTTGTTTCTGGTATATATATATGGCCAGAAAATTCGCCCATCAGATGACGACTTTTTCACATTATTGCAAACTGATATTAATGATTTTCACTCACAGGACAAAGTGTTTATGATTGGTGACTTAAACTCACGCACGGGCGCTCGTGCGAATTATATTGTATGTGATCGTAACATTGATTTCATTGACGATGACAACAATTTACCTGATGTTCCATTGTCACGTGACTCATTTGATAACGTTTGTAATATGTTTGGTTTAAAATTAATTGAGCTATGTAAATCTACGTACTTGCGGATTACTAACGGTGGATTATATAATAGTAATGAGTTTACATTTACTTGTCATACAGGTTCAAGTGTTATTGTATAATAGTGACATGTATTGTGTAAACGCTTTTAAAGGCCACCCTTTTTGTGAATGGTCAGATCATGCCAAGTTATCATTTAACATTTTATGTAAAAGAGCAATAGATTTAATTGACGATATGCATATTAAGAGAACCCATGTTAAGTTGAACCCTGATTTAACGGAAAGTTTCCGTAGAGGTATTATAGGAAAACTGCCGAACTTTAATCGGGTTGTCAATAATATTCAAGTCAAGTCAAATATTTTATTGGCGAAAACAAAAACATGTTCGTGGCGGTTATATCATATTTACATAACATAAGAAAAGTATTGTAAACAGTTAACATAACTACTATAAAATATGAAAATGGCAATATGAGTCACAGAAGAAAATAAAGAATATATTAATATAGAAACAAATACCTACATTCATAAAATCAACTGTTTGATGTTCTCTTATACATAGCACAATAGATAAACTAAATTAACAATTATTTTCTTTTTCGAAGATTGCATAATTGATATAAATTTATTAATGGTTGGCCAATGACAATAATACCGAGGAAAACATTGACCTGTCAATTCACTATAGAATGATATTCGTTTTCTATTTGATTCACATTGCATTTAGTGCATATACGTAAATTGCTATCAATATTTCTATATTTTCCTTATTCTATTTACAATTTATGGGATGAACAGCTAAGCCTTGATAATGCTTTACGAAGATTAATGTTATTTACAACACCTAAGTACTTTTCTTGAATAAAGTTAAATTTAAATAAATTGTAACTACATAATTTAGGAAAACTACTAAGCTCAGAACACCATTGTTGTAAATGCTGATCATAAATTCTTTGTATAATATTATTTAATTGGATGCTTGTAACATTAATATTGTTCCATAAATTTCCAAAACCTAAATCAGACAACATTTTCATAACGTTTTTTGTCCATGAAATAGTCACATTACCATTTGAATCTTTTATAAACATTATTTTAAAAAGTAGAGTGTCAGGGGCTTTCATAATTCTATACTGAAATTTAACTTTTCGAATTTTGCGATATACTGTCAAAGGAAATCTGCCACAAATTCACCAAGTACTGCCGAAGTTGATGTTTGCGGACGAACGCCTTAAACTTGTTTTAAGAATTTTAAGTGAACTTTAGCAATATCCGGTGAGTTATGAAAGCCCCACACATCTGATCCAAAATATGTCAAAATTGGTAAAATCATAGTATCGAAAAGTCTAACCTTTCAGATACATTCAAGGAAATAAAATCAAATAAAGAATTCAACGAAAACAATGCTTTTAATGCTTGGTTGGATAAAGATTTTTGAGCTTGATAACAATTCCCATTAGATGACAAGGTAACACCAAGATATGTAAATGATTTAACAACTTTAAGACGTTCATTATTATAATAGACCTCTAAATCATCATTTCGATTACCGGTGTTGAAGGTCATAGCAACAGTTTTATGTACATTAACAACAATTCCCCAATTTTTACAATAATTATACAATTTGTTTAGAAGATGTTGTAGTCCTTCTTTAGAATAAGAAAATAACACTGTGTCGTCAGCTAATAATAAAAGAAATATTTGTATGTCGTCTATCGTGAAAGAGCCAACAGTATCATTCAGCAAGTCGCTGTGCATATCATTGACGAAAAATATGAATAAGAGAGGTGAGAGTGGCTTTCCTTGTTTTAAACCCAAATAACTATCGAAATAATCAGACAATCTTCCATTTGCTCTTACACATGACTTTACACAGGCATACATACTACGTAACATTTTTACAATTTTCAATGATACTCCCATTTCAATCAATTTATACCAAATCCCATTTCTATACAAAAGGTCAAAACATTTTTTAAAATCTATAGATGCAGCATACATTTTTTTCTTTTCATATTTTGTTATCCTATCTATTATAGAACTCAATACAAATATACAGTCAGTAGTGCTCTTATTGTTTCTAAAACCAAATTGAAAATCGTTCAACACATGATTCCTTTCAGCCCATTTACGTAAACGAAAATCTAGCATAATTGAAAATAGTTTTGAAAATACACTGGTCAGAGTGATGCCTCTATAATTGTTCACATCATTATTATCCCCTTTTTTGGGCCTAGGAACTATGATTCCCTTGCATCAAGATTCCGGGTATTCACCTGTATCAAAAATGTGATTAAATAATTTACAAAGTACAGGAGCTAAAATGTTTTTACAATGTATAAAAATTTCGGGTATAAGTAAATCTACCCCCGCACTCTTACCGCTTTTTAAAGAAGAAATTGCCCTAACAACGTCCTAATTTGTAAATTTAACATCAAGCTCTTCAATATTGGTAGAATCCATATCAATATTATTTATTCTTTCCTCAACAAAGTCGTTCTTGAAAAGTTCTTCATTAGAATATAAATTTTTGAAGTGTTCATAAAATTCATCTGATGATATGTTCATGCTCAGCAGATAAGAGACCCATCAACAAGACAATAAGTGAACATTTAGATAAATGCTCTAAAAAAGACCCGAAATTTTGTATTTTCCCATTTTATAAATTTCACAGTAAAAACGTTTCAGCTAGGTTATGTAAAGAACGCTATTTTATTGATGTTTTTAATCCAAAACTTAATACTATATTATGACGTTACTATTTTTAGAATATGCGTACACATGTGTACATAAAAACGTCGTTACTATGCGACGACGTCACATTTGCCCTGATGATCATAAGAGAAACCGGTTGGCAAATAATTAAATAAGTTAACTCATGGACTGTGTTTTTTGTTTTATATATATTTCTGGGACTTAATGGGCCTTTTAAATAATACTTCAAAGTTATGTTTATAGTAACTTAGTATATATGTAAATTTATTATAATTAGTTTTTGTATATATGTAAATTTATTATAATTATTTCGTAACTTACCACATGCTGGCAAAGACCCATTCCAACTTCCATCAGTCTGGCACTGGATGACAGAGTTGCCTACAAGATGATAGCCACTGATGCATGAAAACTCTATGTATGAAAATAATCCATCTGTAAAATTGTTCCTGTATCCATTATCATATATATATACACTAAGAAAGATGAAAAAGTATTCGTTTATATGGAAGATAACGTCATGACGTTAATCAAACTCCTCACAGTGATTACCTCCCTTAGGAGAATTGTAATCACTGCCTTCAAAGGCGTAACATGATGATGAAAGTCACATGACGTAACGTCGAAATTCAAATGTAAATGTCGACCGTTACATACAAAAAATCTAACGTCATTTTTCTCTTTCTGTTTTATTTTTAACTTTTAGTGCCTACGTTCGATATAGTTTATCAAAAAATATCAAAAGTATACAAAATAACGAAAAATATATTCAAAAGCTAAAAATATAAAATATAGAGGAAATTGAATGAGTGTAAGTTCAATACTGAATTAATTGCACGAGTTGAATAAAATTATATTATGCGAGCCTCTGGCGAGCATTATATTATTTTATTGAACGAGTGCAATTAATTCTGTAATGAACTTACACTCATTTAATATTCTAATTTTATCACACACCCGTGCCGATTTTGCGACTCCGTAAATATGATATTGCACTGCCGTGCATATATTTTGACGTGACGTTATTAGCGTTATGCAAACATAGTGTAAAGACGCGCTAAATGTTAGCGTTAGAGGTATCAACATGAAACTTTGTAGGTAGATATATCTCATTGAGAAGGTGTGCAGTGCACAAGAACCGTAACTCTGCCTTGCCTAATTTTTGAATTATTCCCCTTCGTTTATTTTTACACTTTGAACTTCATCGAGTAGTATGACAAAAAATATATCATGAGTTGGGATAGCCACGAGTGAAAAATGATAATTTTCATAGCACAAAATGTAAATATATCCTGTATTTATAGAAAAAGACTTGGATTTTCTGTTTATTATGTAGAGGAAATTTGTTTAGTTTAGTGTAAGATCGGAATATATTTCACTGAGTGAGCACCAAAAGATATATTTCGCGAGTGGCGCATCCACAAAAGAAATATGAACTTTTGGTGTTCACGAGGTGACATATATTTTGATCTTAGACTAAATTAAACAAATTGTCTTTTTATTATATGCAAAATAACGATTAAAATGACGTTTTAACCTTTAATAATACAACGTGACGTCATTTACTACGTTACGTCAGTAAGCTGAAAGCTTGTTTCAAGTACTGTGCATGCTGGTATTTCACTGAAACAACGTCACGGGCTTAACTTAAAAATTTATAATTTCACTGTTTCAAACAGTGAAATAATAGTTTTTTTTATTTCATTTATATATTCTATAAACTACCGAAAAGCATGTTATAAATAGAGGATATTTGTTCGTTTTGCATGTAAGATTAAAATTTATTATATACTTATAAATGAAATATTGAGAAATATTGATGAAATAAAATGCATATTTTCATTTTCCGTATTTTCACTGTAAAAATTTATTTTTCACTGCAGTGAAACATATTTTCCGTATTTTCACTGGTGTCTTGCCGGACTACTTTCTTTTAAATTCTGCCAATACACAAAATTTAAGGGAAAGTCTTTCAAATTTTAATGTCAAAAAAGAGAAAAATGTATATAATAAACAGAAAATTCAAGTTTTTTCTATAAATACACGATTTATTTTCATCTTGTGGCATGAAAATTACCATATTTCACTCGTGGCTACCGCCACTCATGAAATATTTATTTTCATACCACTCGATGAAAATAAATCATGTATTTATAGAAAAAACTTGAATATCCTCTATATATTTCACTGAGTGAACACCAGATGCAATATTTTCACAAGTGGCGTAGCCACGAGTGAAAATATAATAGCTGGGGTGTTCAAGAATGAAATATTTTTCAATCTTATATGTAAAACAAAAAAATTTTCTTTTTATTTCATGTTTTTTTAGTGATTTTAAGCAATTTTTACAGATTTTGCCGCGTAACGTCGTGTATTCTCCTCTCTGACGTCATCACATCATAACGTCACATCTTCAAATTTGAAATATAGTTCCGATTTATTTCTCTAATTTTGTTACATTTTTAACATGATGTATGATGACATCGACTTTCCTTTCTTGAAATAAAAATATGTATGACGGCATTTATTTTTGCCTGTTATTCCATTTAGATATGATATTTCTTTCATCCGCATTCAGATATAGTTCGGCTACAGTGAAAATTATATTTTATAAATTTCACTAGTGGTTTATCAGAATATAATCATCAGATTTATTATAATATGTAATAAATGTTGTTGTTTTTTTTATCTTTTTTGTGCCCCCACCATAAAGGGCATTTAGATTTACCTTTGTCAGTCTGTCCCTTCAATCCGGACATTCTTTCTGAGTTGATATTTGGGTTTTTTATATGCCCGAAAGTGTTAAAACTTCATAGATTGATTGTTCATATTAGGCAGAAAACTTATATTTTTTGGGGGGTCATAAGGTCAAAGGTCAAGGTCACTATTACCTAAAAACTGAAAACAGTTTCCGGAACATATCTAAAGTTCCATTTGGCCCACAGTGCTCAAACTTCATAGGATGATTGTCCATATTGGGAAGAAAACCCCTATTGGTTTTTTGGTCACAAGGTCAAAGGTCAAGGTCACTTTTACTTTAAAACTGAAAATAACTGAAGTTCCATTTGGCCCACAATGTTCAAACTTCATATGACGATTGTCCATATTGGGTAGAAGACCCCTATTGATTTTTGGGTCACAAAGTCAAATGTCAAGGTCACTATTACCTTAAAACTGAAAAAAGTTTCTGGAGCATAACTTAAGTTCCATATGGCCCACAATATTCAAACTTTATTGGAGGATTGCTATTTGAAGGAGGTAATATTTTATTTAATTCCCGTGTCTTACAAATGCTTCATCCTTACTAAAAAAACATACTTTCGGGCATATAATGCTCCGCTGAGCGGTGCTCTTGTTATACCCCCAAAAACGAAGTTTGGGGGGGTATATAGGAGTCACCCGGTGGTCGGTCGGTCGGTCGGTCGGTTGGTCGGTCGGTCGGTCGGTCGGTCGGTCGGTCCAGACGTCCGTTGCATTTTCCTTGTCCGGAGCATAACTTTAAGACTAATGCTTGGAATTCAATATAACTACACACAATGGTCAAGCACATTGAGAGGAAGTGCAGTGCACAAGAACCATAACTCTATCTTGATTAATTACAGAGTTATTGCCCTTTGTTACTTTTCCTTGTCCGGGGCATAACTTGAAAACTACTGGTTGGAATTCAAAACAACTTCACACAATTGTCAAACACAATAAGGGGAAGTGCAGTGCACAAGAACCATAACTCTATCTAAAGTAATTACAGAGTTATTGCCCTTTGTTGCTTTTCCATTGCTTTTTTTTTTGTCCGTTGCATTTACCTTGTCCGGAGCATAACTTGAAGACTAATGGTTGGAAATCAATATAACTACATACAATGGTCAATCACATTGAGAGGAAGTGCAGTGCACAAGAACCATAACTCTATCTTGACTAATTACAGAGTTATTGCCCTTTGTTACTTTTCCTTGTCCGGGGCATAACTTGAAAACTACTGGTTGGAATTCAAAACAATTTCACACAATTGTCAAACACAATAAGGGGAAGTGCAGTGCACAAGAACCATAACTCTATTTAAAGTAATTACAGAGTTATTGCCCTTTGTTACTTTTCCATTGCTTTTTTTTGTCCGGACCATAACTTGAAGACTAATAGTTGGAATTCAATATAACTACATACAATGGTCAAGCACATTGAGAGGAAGTGCAGTGCACAAGAACCATAACTCCATCTTGATTAATTACAGAGTTATTGCCCTTTGTTACTTTTCCTTGTCCGGGGCATAACTTGAAAAGTACTGGTTGGAATTCAAAACAACTTCATTCAATTGTCAAACACAAAAAGGGGAAGTGCAGTGCACAAGAACCATAACTCCATCTTGACTAATTACAGAGTTATTGCCCTTTGTTACTTTTCCATTGCTTTTTTGTCCGGAGCATAACTTGAAGACTAATGGTTGGAATTCAATATAACTTCATACAATGGTCAAGCACATTGAGAGGAAGTGCAGTGCACAAGAACCATAACTCCATCTTGACTAATTACAGAGTTACTGCCCTTTGTTAATTTTCCTTGTCCAGAGCATGACTTGAAAACTACTGGTTGGAATTCAAAACAACTTCATACAATGGTCAAGCACAATAAGGGGAAGTGCAGTGCACAAGAACCATAACTCCATCTTGACTAATTACAGAGTTATTGCCCTTTGTTACTTTTCCATTGCTTTTTTGTCCAGAGCATAACTTGAAGACAAATGGTTGGAATTCAATATAACTTCATACAATGGTCAAGCACATTGAGAGGAAGTGCAGTGCACAAGAACCATAACTCCATCTTGACTAATTACAGAGTTATTGCCCTTTGTTACTTTTCATTGTCCAGAGCATAACTTGAAAACTACTGTTTGGAATTCAGTACAACTTCATACAGTCGTCAAGGACATTAAAAGGAAGTACAGTGCACAAGAGCCATAACTCCATTTTGACAAAATACAGAGTTACTGCCCTTCGATACTTTTCCTTGTCCTGAGCATAACTTAAAACGTACTGGTTGGAATTCAAAACAACTTCATACAATGTTCAAGCACAATAAGAGGAAGTGCAGTGCACAAGAACTATAACTCTATCTTCAGTTTTTATAGAGATTTTGCCCTTTGTTCCTTTTCTTTGTCTTTCTGGACTTATTACAGAGTAATTCAATTAAACTTCTTCAATGGCCAACCACATTGAAAGGAAATGCAACATACAAGAACCACAACTATCTTTAATTGCCAACAACCATAACTCTATATTTCTATTCTTTTACAAGGTATTCTGTTACTAGTAACATCCTCATTTCCGAAGCAGTCTTGTGGGGGTATTAATCACATTTAGTGATAGTTCTAGTTTTTATTGGATCTTGTTTGATCTATAAAACCTCACAAGCAACGTATTTGCATCCCATAGGCAACCCTTTTCCCCACAATAGCAAGTCTGTACGGAATTAACATGGATATCCATCCCATAATGTCACTTGAGTTCGTGCGGACGTACTTCCTTTCGTTATTATGTTGTTTCGCACGTAGCTCAAAAGGTATTTGACCTAGAGTCATGAAACTTTACAGAATATTATTAAGCATGTGTAGTTGTGTGCACCTGAGTGTTTGCGTATGGATTTATTAAGTATTTTTTTAGTTATAAAAATGCAATTTTCAAGTTGTGTCGCACGTAGCTCGGAAAATATTTGACCTAGGAACATGAAACTTTTACAGGAATGTTCCTCATTATGTAAAGTTGTGCATCTGGTGTTTCGCTTGTGGATTTATTCTGTTTTGTCAGAGTAAATGCTCTTGACTTAGTAAAAATTTTCAATTTGTGTCGTGCGCAGCTTAAAAGTGTTTGACATAGGGTCATGAAACTTGACAGGAATTTTAGTCAGCATGTGTAGATGTGCACTTAGGGGATTTGCCTGTAGAGTTATTTAGTATTTGTAGAGTTATTTCCCTTAACTTAGTCAAAAAAATTGCAATTTTCAATTTGTGTCACGCGTAGCTCAAATATTTGACCTAGAGTCATGAACCTGGTCAGCATTTGAAGTTATGCACCTCAGGTCGTATTCTTAAAGAATCTTTAGTGAAAAATTTCCCCGTTACTCAAAATTTTCCCTTAAAATCATATGATGTTGTCTGAAGTCTTTGGTTGTAGATTTATTCAGTATTTATAAAGTTATTACTCTTGAAATAGAAAAAAAAAATGAATTTTCAACTTGTTCATACATATCTCAAATGGTATTTGATCAGTAGTCTTGAAAGTTTTCAAAAAAAAAGTCGGTCACCATGCGTAGTTATGCACCTTGAGGTTTGCTTGTGAATTTATTCAGTGTTTGTAGAGTTTTTGCTTTTGACTTAGTAAAAGATTTTCAGTTTCTAACTTACGTCGCGTGTAGCCCAAACAATATTTGACCTATAGTCAGTAGATTGACAAAGCAGTAGAGTTTGGGGGCAATGTGTCCTATGGATACATTTCTAGTTTTGACCTTACAATTTGAAATACTTCCCCATAAATTTTGTGTATTGGCTGAATTAAAAAGAAAGTAGTCCGACAGGACACCAGTTAAATACGAACAACATGTTTTCTCGGCAGTGAGAAAGAAACGGAAAATGAAAATATGTCTGTTTTTTAATCAATATTTAAAATATTGCATTTACAAGTATATATGTATTCATTTGTTGTATACTTAAGCTCTAAAAACTGTTTGACTGCAAGAACAGCGACAGGCAATGATGACATTGACCCTTATGCAAATGACCTTGGAGGTCAAGTTTACAATCCTGACACCCAATGTGAGATGATGCAAGGAAAAGGATCGTTTTTGTACAGGGTAAGGATACTCTGATGTCATTTGATAATATGTCAACATTAACAAGATTTTATCATTCCCAGTTTGTGATATTTGGCATGAAACATCTTTTAGTAAGTGTCTACCAAGTTTGTTAAAATAAAAGCCCTGGGGTCAAAACTGGTTCAGTCATGGGCGTCATTAATTTTTCTTATATGTATATCTAGTCAAAACTAAAAAGTCTTCTTTTAAAAAACAAAAGAGCTAGAGCTTAGATGTTTGGCATGAAACATTTTCCAATTGGTGTTTACCAAAATTATTCTTGTTCATGGAGAGTTTTAATATGCATTTTGCCTGGTTTTGTTAGTATGTTCATGGTACATGATTTTCAATTTTGACAACAGTTTGGAGGTAATACTTTTATATTGTATACAAAATGGTCACTTTTTCTGTGGAAGTAGGAATTATATCAGCTTGGAACACCTGAAGTAGATTGCTCTACAAATCTCGAAATTTTGTATGCAACATAATGCGCCCCCATCAGTGCTTACAGCACTTTGATTTTACTTTGTTTGGCAGAACAACAGGACATGTTAAGAAGGGAATACTTGCAAAGTTTCGATAAGTTAATCACAGCGGGTAAAATGAAGTTTTGATTTTTCATTTGTTATTAATACACCATATGTTTCCAATGTGTATGGTATTAGGGGCACATAGACCGAGGGAGATGTCATAAATGGTCATAAATATGAAATTCTGTTACATTCGATATCTTTATATATATTTTATCCTCATTAATGAATGGATTTCTTTCATATTTGGACACAATAACCATTTTAACAAGACATTGAATTACGCATATTAAAGGTCAGGTTCTCAAATAAATTATACTGGTAATTTCTGTTAACTTGATGGATTTCTTTCAAACTTGTACACAATAATCTTTCGTTCAAGACGTTCAATTCTTCCGACCTATGTGTGAACTTGATCTCTGGCTGGCCTGGAATCTTGAAGATATGAAAACTTTAAAGTATGTCATATCATTATCCTCCGCCGGTTAAAATGGGAGGTGATATTGTCGGACCCTTTAACATAAGAGTTATGACCCCTGAATTATTTTGGTTCTGTATACTTTTGCGCTACTTCTCGGCAACTGCTGACTGGATTTTAAGGAAACGTTTTTGGAACTGTGGTTGTTGTTGTTAATTATAACTAGCATTCGTCGGTTGATAGAAATTTAACGTTTTCCCTTGTTTTATTATATCTGGACGCATTTCTTAAATATTTGTTCAGATTAACCCATTTATATCCTCAAAAGAAGGGCATATAAAACTGAATTCCCAAAATCACCCTCCATCCGTCCTTCCCTGGCTTTCAGTCTGCAAACTTTAATATTGGCTACAACTTCCGTATAAACGGATGGATATAGTTTAAGAAGACGCCGCGACATTTATCAATTGACCATGACCTTACAATGACCTGACATGGAAGGTCATTAATATGGACACATAATGGTAGTCGTAATGTCATCTTTCGGAGTAACATGTCGTCTTTTAGTGTTAGCTCTTGTTGACTTCTACCGGGTATGTTAGTAACTGAAACTTTAATCGAGCCCGATAGATGCCGTGGTTCTGTTAGTTTATATGTCGGCAATACGACATATATTTACGCGACATGTTACTTCCTGTTGTGGAATAAATTATGGCGTCTTGACTACTTTTTGCTAACATCTGTGCATGAGCATCACGATATAATTCTTGTCGACATAACATTACTTCTTCCTAATATCTTTTCATGTGTCTTTAAGGTGGATGGGGTGAGGTTGAGTAGGGGCGTGAGGTTGAATTCCTTCTACTTTATGGTCGTGGCCGTTCCGATGATATTTAGGATTTATAGCCCGGACAATTCAAATTTTAGCTAAAAACCCTCACTTGCATGTGTGAAAAATACCTACCGATTCGTCTCGTATTTTCTGTGAAAATTTCGTTTACACTTAGTTGTTTACAAAATAGGGCTTGGGAATTTCACAGCACCTTCAAATTCGTACGAACTTGTCATACACGTGTAAGGAATTCGAGCGAATTTTTCACACGTGTAACGAATTCGTTTTTGTGAATATTGAGGTTAAACAAAGCTGCTTTCAGGCCAAGGTCAAATGTCAGCCGTTTCCGTTCAGAAATAGAGAAACACAAAGCCAACATCTTTTGTGAATGAACTATCCCCTATACTTATTATAATACCTTTTTATCTCGGCTGTTCAATGGTCAGGGTTACATTAAACATTTAAAGTCAATATCTGCTGAAAATAACAACAACAAAAAACGAGACAACTTTTTTGCCCACAACTTTTAAACTGCATAGGATGATAAAGTATTTTCGTCCAATAACTAGATAGCCATTTCACAGCATTGAAATTTTATATAATGATTATTTTCACTGAGTATATGACATATGACAACAAACGTCAAAGTCAAATAATTATTTTACACTATACCAAGAACCGTTTTAAGTCAATTAAGTACATGACTATTTTACCAGACGCTTTTAAATGTTGATTGCAATCAATGAGTAAAACAAACCCATATATTTAACGGTCATGGTCCAGCACGGTTCAAGAAAAAGCTATTTCTTCTAAATTATAACAAGCAAATAATCGGCCATTGGCATATTAACTTCATATAATTGGCAACCACGTTAAATCAAGTAACAGACATATTCCGTTTATTGGCTTTGGTATTATTTTTAATGTCAGCGTCACAATGCCTTTGCAGAAAACTTGCGTTTTCGCTCAAAAGAAAACCACCTGAACTGCTTTTAAAACTTCTTAGGTGTATATATCTTTTTATGACAATTTGGTTATTAATGTACTGCCATAATTAGTGTAAATACGGAATTTATTTCTTTTTAAGCTTAATTGGTAATGATATGATGACAATAAAAAGGAATAAACTTTTTTTTTCACTACACATGACGTTATCTATGAACCATTAAAAGTGATTGAAACTCTGTCTTGTTTAAATTATAGACCAAATACATCAGTGATTTTTCAACAATATGTAGCACATTGTTTTGTGCTATACAAGGCAGAGACGGTTATGCCATGCCCAAAATTCCATGGCATGGTACCACATGTGGAAATGGCAAGGTACGATTTAACCTAATGATTAAAATAATATCATGCTAAACAAGCTTCTCTTTTCTTAAATTGCTTAATCTAAAATTGTAACTATGCCATAATAAGTAATCATCATTTATCAATTAAAATAATTGCATCACTCAGAAATATATTGACTCTGTGCATTTATCCTTAGATGTGTCAATTAGGGCATTGCGTCGAATCTCCCCTAGCACCTCCAGTCAACGATGGTAAGTGAAGCTTCAATTTAAAATATTTAAGATTTTCAAATACAATCATCGTCAGTATAAATTGTTAGGTAATATTGTATATTTGCACTAATTGAGTTCCCATAAGTAGTAAAATACCATAGAAAATTAACTATCATAATTATTTTAATATCCTTATAAATATCTACTGTGAAAACAAACATGTGCGTCACTGCGTTTCAAGCAGGACAAAAACCATAATCCATTTTGTAATCATCTACTTACTCTATAATTACCTGTAAGCAACTACACATTCCAGTTTTACAATACGTCATTTAAGGAATGATATATTCCCAATCAGTGATTTTATCGCTCAATAAAATCATTGTTTTGAGTTCGGATGCAAGGAATTATATCACGAGAGAATAGCTCGGGCAGTATAATGATGCGCTTCCGAACGACACCGATTTGTATATACTATTTCGATTCTAACTCGATATCATCACATAATTGCTGCCGTACCGGATATTTAGCCTAATTACGGCTTATTTGTTTCCTTTCTTTATTTTCAGCGCGTCACATTTTTAGTGCTTACGTCACGTGTATAATGCTTACGTCACATGTCTTAATATGGAAGGTGAAACAATGACTTTATTTAAGAAATAATAAATATCCCAAACAGTGATTTTATCGCTCAATAAAATCACTGTTTGGAGTTCGGATGCGAGGAATTATATAAAATGTTGCGCATCTTAACGACAAACAGTGATTTTATCAAACAATAAAATCACCGATTAGAATATTTTATTTCGGTTCTAACACGACATCAACAAGCCGTAACAGATATTACCTTACATTGCGCCTGATTTGTTTTCATACTTATCTTCGGGGCGTCATATTTTAGTGGTTATGACGTGTGTATAATGATTACGTCACATGTCTTAATATAGTATGCCAAACTGTGATTTTACTGCATAATAACACACCGTCGGTTCCTCTATGTTCAATTGGGGAAATGCGGGTCGTGTTAATATACATAAAAACACACACTTTTGATACTTCTTTGTGGGGAAAATACGGTCGTGTTAGAATTAATTATGTATATGTTAGTGTTCATTCGTGCTATTCTACACAAATTTGAAAGTTCGACGGGAGCGATAGCGAAAATCTCTGTAGAACAGCTACGGATGCATACTTACAAACTTAGTGCCAAGCTTTATTTTGCTTCATTAATTTTTGCTTTATTACGTCACCACTTTTGTACACACGCGGTTCTATGAAGTACTATGACAAAAAGAAGGCGGCTATGAACAGAATTTCTTAAATTATCGACTTTTGTTCTTCTATAAAAATTAACACAGAATTTTTTATTCTACAGAAATTAGAAATATTTTCCTGTCGCTATTGCGCCCGTCGAACTTTCTCATTTCTGTATAACAGCACGGATGAACACTTACATATACATAAATCCACTAAGACGTCTAGTTAGTACTATTCTAGTTTAAATCTTCAAAATTTCAATTATGGTTATAGTATAGCCTCGAGACTGTAATGTGGAAATATCATGGCTTTGGCGACATCGAGGGGTTTTCTCTACAGAAAATGATCGAGGCCGTATGGCCGAGAACATTTTCTGTAGGGTGAACGCGAGATGCCGCCCAAGGCCATGATATGTAATACTTATAGTTAATGAAACGAGTTAGTTACGAGGATATAACACTGGCTGGGGGGACATCAAGGGGTGTTTCTCATAAAAAAATTCGAGGCCGTCAGGCCGAGACAAATTTTTTGAAGAAACATCCCGAGTTGTCGCCCCAGCCAGTGTTATATATCCGTAACTAACGAGTTTTATATACTATAACTGTTTTATCACATTTTCATTTTTTAAATAGAAATCCGTATTAGAAATAAAAAAAAAGACTCCAAAAAATCTACATTAAACGTGAGTTTCTCTTGTGCCCTTTCTTTTTTTCACTTTCTCACTCCCCAATACCAGCTTTTAATATCGTAAGCTACCTAACACCTATATAATATTGAAAACATAAAAGAACATCCCATGTTATGCTAGTTTGTGGAGAAAGTTATTCGGGTTCAAGATTTAAAAGGACTCCCTTGAGGTTTAAAAACCTAAAAACATAACATTTGGATTTCTTACATGATAAATGAGCTCGGGCACTTTAAACAGAAATATTTGCAAAAAAAAGTTAAGAAATATACTTTGAAATAAATTGAAAGTCGTATTTTTTATGCTTTTCTTAGCCCGATTTGCGTGAAAGGCGTTTAAACGCTTTTCATTTTGAGTCATTTTTTAGCTCACCCGAGCTTGCTCAGGGTGAGCTTTTAGAATCGTTGAATGTCCGTCGTCCGTCAACACTTGTTCGTTAACACTCTAGCGGTCACATTTTTGCCTCGATCATCATCAAACTTTGTCAGGATGCTTGCCTAGTTGATAGCTCGGATGAGTTCGAACATAGGTCATTTCGGATGAAAAATTAGGTCACCGGAGCTAAAAATAGAAAAACCTTTGTAACACTCTAGCGGTCACATTTTGGCCTCAATCATCATCAAACTTGGTCAGAATGCTTATCTAGTTGATAGCTTAGATGATTTTGAACATGGGTCATCCCGGATGAAAAACAAGGTCACCGTAGCTAAAAATAGAAAAAACATTGTTAACACTCTAGCGGTCACATTTTTTACTCAATCATCATCAAACTCGGTCAGGATGCTTGTCTAGGTGATAACTCAAATGAGTTTGAACATGGGTCATCTCGGATGAAAAACTAGGTCACAGGAGCTAAAAATAGAAAAACCTTTTTAACACTCTAGCGGTCACATTTTTGCCTTAATCATCATCAAACTTGATCAAGATGCTTGTCTAGGTGATGGCTCAGAGGATTTCGAACATGGGTCATCCCGGGTGAAAAACTAGGTCACCGGAGCTAAAAATAGAAAAACCTTGTTAACACTCTAGCGGTCACATGTTTGATTCAATCATCATCAAACTCGGTCAGGATGCTTGTCTAGATGATAGCTCGAATGAAATTGAACATGGGTCATCTCGGATGCAAAACAAAGTCACATGAGCTAAAAATAGAAAAACCTTGTTATCACTCTACCGGTAACATTTTGGACTCAATCATCATCAAACTTAATCAAGATGCCTGTCTAGGTGATAACTCAAATGAGTTCGACGAGGGTCATCTTGGATGAAAAACTAGGTCACAGGAGTTAAATATAGAAAAATCTTGTTGACACTCTAGTGGCTACTGTTTTGATCCAAATATCCTTTAAATTGGTCTGAAAGTTTGTTTTGATGATTTCTAGGTCAAGTTCGAATATGGGTCACCTGGGGTCAAAATAAAGTCACACTGCCCAAATATGGAAAAACCTTGTTAACATCCTAGTGGTCACATTTTTTACAAACTTGGTAAGGATGCTTGTCTAGGTCATTTGTCGGATAATTTCGAACATAGGTCATCTCGGATGAAAAACTAGGTCACCTGAGCTAAAAAAAGAAAAATCTTAAAAACACTTTCGTGGCTTTTGTTTTGATTTAAATATCCTGTAAATTGGTCTGAAAATTTGTTTTGATGATTTCTAGATCAATTTTGAACATGGGTCATCTCAGATGAAAAACTAGCTCACACCGCCCAAATACGGAAAAACCTTGTTAACATTCTAGTGGTCACATTTGTGACTCAATTATCATCAAACTTGGTCAGGATGCTTGCCTAGGTCATTGCTCAAATGAGTTCGAACATGGGTCATATCGGATGAAAAACTAGGTCACCGGAGCTAAAGATAGAAAAATCTTGTTAACACTGTAGTGGCAACTGTTTTGATCCAAGTATCCTGCAAATTGGTCTGAAAGTTTGCTTTGATGATTTCTAGGTCAAGATCGAATATGGGTCACCTGGTAAAAAACCAGGTCACACAGCTCAAATATGGATACTCCTTGTAAACACTCTAGTGGTCACATTTTTGACTCACCTGTCATGAAACTTGGTCAAAATGCTTTTCTAGGTAATTCTTCGGATGAGTTGGATGGGTCAGGTGAGCGATCTAGGGCCATCATGGCCCTTTTGTTTACAATTTGAATAATAATTCTGGAAAAACAAAGTAGCAAATGATCTGAAATTTTGCACAAAAATTAGTGGTCTTAACCTACATCAAATGGTACATTTATCTGGAAAAAAATATTTTTTGTCCCATCATGTCAAAAAACCTAAGTGGAGTCCCTTTAAGGGCTTTTTTAGTTGAAATAATTTATTCAGCGGATGTACCGTTTGATTTCAGCAGTTGCATACTTATATGAGAATTAATTCATTTCATTAGTTTTCTTTCTTATTATTTTTATTTTAGTTTTTAAGTTTTCTTTTGCTGCTGGATATGTGCGTTACCGCTGCCCCATTGTAGCCTCAGTGAAAAAACTACACTAATATATACAAGGTGCGAAAAAAACGCTTTATAGCAGTTGAGTTATTTTCCTATATGAATCAATGACAAAACTGTACTGCTATATATCAATACAGTTTTGAAATGATCATTGAAGTGTACTGAGTATAATGAGTTAGTAAGAACAAAGTAAAAGTTCCAAACCATGCAATAATTCCACATTACAGTCGAGTTCGACATACTTAAACTGTTTTATCGCATGGTGCAGCGATTCGTCTTTGATGTTCCTCAGCTGTTATACACCAGTAACATGTTTTATTGGTAATAACGTACAGTGCGATATCTCAGATAAAATATACTTCTTTTGAAAAACGTGCGACTATTTTAAATAAAGCACGGTTATCTAAGTGCATTGGGTTTATGTATAAGCGTAACTGTAGACAAATACACTACAAGGGTCACTGGACGGTACTAAAATTTGTGCTAGAAAAATAACGAATAAATTCAGTTTAGGGAAAAATAAAGGGGTACTGGGGATAAGTTTATAAAAAAAAATTCTCTGTGGCTTGAACGTACTTGTTTATTAACCTTTTTTTTTATCCTTTTACGGTTTTACCTGAATTCATTTTATGCTTTAGAGTTGACTGTTTTATCCTTGAATTTTTTTTTTTATAATTTTATCAAAAAAATAATTTCACATTTTCAAAGACGAGATTACTTTTAGCTCGACTATACTTAGTATATGGAGAGCTGTCCTACTGGCCTCGGCGTCGGCGTCCGCTTCTAGATTTCAGTTTTAAGTTTTGATGCAGTAAAATATTTTTCACTATAACTTTTCATTTCTTAAGGTATCAACTTCAAACTTCAAATATATGTTCCTTATCATCAACTACATCTTATGTGACAAGGTTTCTAACTCTAGCACCAATATTTTGATATTCATTTCCCCTTGAACTTAGAATTTCCTTAAAACTACTATCTTTAAATGTTACCTCTTTATTTCTTAAGGGATCAACTTTATACTCCTTATCATTAACCATATGTTATGTGATAAACTTCATAACTCTAGCACTAATATTGCAAGAATAATCTCCCCATTAATTTAGATTTTTTTACTTGAAAAATGTTATTGTTTTAACTTTTTAAGTTTTAAAGGTATCTACCTCAAACTTAAAAACTTATTCCTTATCATCAATTACATCTTATGTGACAAGGTTCATAACTCTTCAAGCAATACTTTCAGATTTATCTCTTTAGAATTTTTTGAAGAAATATTATAACTTATTTTATGCATGCTTTTTTGTAGATAACTGATTTATCCGTGAAAATTATATTTGATAATTTCACAGAAAAAATTATCAAAATATAATTTCAGACTTTTTTAATGACGACACTACTTTTTTATGATTTTCCCCATGTGGTACCTCAATTTTATTGTTGCTGATAATTTTGACAATGTCAGGCTGTTTAGAGAAAAGTGAAGCTAAAATTGATAAATAACTTAAATGTCAAAAGTAATGAAAGGAGAAAACTTATTTGTATGCATCCAAATTACTAATCACCAAATATCGTCTCTTAATTTTTTTGTTTCAGTTTTACAATCTAAAAAATACATTTCTTCCACATGCAAAACTGCTCTTTATGACATTTGGGCATACTTCATAATCCTACGAGCAATAACTGCCGTATGCTTTATCAAAACTTAAAAAGCAATGACAGCCATCGGCCCGTAGAATAAAAAAACAATCCAGCGTTCGTGCTGCAGCCTTTGAACAATTCCAAGTTTCCAATTTCCTAGCCATTTTTTTTTTAATGTTTACACATCTGTCAACATTTATATATTGTATGATACAATTCTCAAATAAGTTTTCTTTCTTTTAAAAAGGTGTATGACTAACAAATCTAAATGATATTCCTCTGAATCAAACACAATTATTTTTCTCCCGTGAAATACACAACTTTTAAAAATGGCGGCCGCTTACATTTAACAGAGCCAGGTGTAATATAAATTCGCAGTTAAAACAGAAATATAATGGATGGGTGGACTTTTTCTCTTAACAGAATTGTTTGTTTTTATTATTAAAACAAGCGATCATTCACCTTTTTTTTTAAAAAAAAAATGAATAATATCAGAGACATTTAACGTTGATTATCGAACTTATTTTTGAACCCAAGGCTTCTTGTGTTTTATGAGAAATTCGACTAATACATGCACATAAAAGAGGCTACCAGTGGGGCAAACAAATTTTAATATTGAAGTTAATATCAAGGAAATTTCGTTTTAAGTTGTTTTTAAGCATAAAATAAAAAGAAAACTTGTTTGTTGTGTAAAATGAAATTTAATTTCATCGCGTGAACTTTAAATTTTTAAAGCTCACTCGATTAAATAAAATTTCATCTTACACCCAAACAAACAAATATCCTCTATTTCTTTACTTTTTAAGGTATCTACTTCAAATACATGTATATATTTCTTATCATTACACACATGTTGTGTGACAAGGTTCATAACTCTAGCGTGACTATTTGCAGAATTATTCCCCTTGAACTTGGAACTTATGCTTACAAATATTTTTTTTCGTTAGTTTAATACATAATTATACATACTTGATATTTCTTTCATAGTTTTTTCTTCCTTACTTCGTCCAGTATTTTATTAGTCGAGCTTCGTAGTCTCCTGTGACAGCTCTTGTTTAAGATGTTCCCCATGTGGTACCTCACTTTTATTTTTGCTTACAATTCTGAAATGTAAGGGTTGTTTAGAGAAAGCAAAGCTGTAAGGAATAAAAAGAAAAATCTTACTTCGCTTCATTCAAATTACCAATGACCAAATAGCGTGTCTACATTTTGGTTTCATTTTTACAGTCTGAAAAATACACTTCCGTTCATATGCAAAACTGCTCTTGATTACATTTGGGCATATTTAAGTAAATAACTAATGCAATATAAAAATTTTAAAAGCAATGACAATCATCAGCCCGAAGAAAAAGTAAACAACCCGGCGTTCGTAAGACAGCCTTTCAACAATTCCATGTTTTCCTAATGACTAGCCGCTTTTTAGCTCACCTGAGCATGCTCAGGGTGAGCTTTTAGGATCGATGATTGTCCGTCGTCCGTCCGTCGTCCGTTCACATTTAGATGTTAACACTCTAGCGGTCACATTTTTGCATCAATCATAATCAAACTTGGTCAAGATGCTTGTCTAGGTGATAGCTCGTATGAGTTCGAACATGGGTCATCTCGGATGAAAAAGTAGGTCACCGGAGCTAAAAATAGAAAAACCTTGTTAACACTCTAGCAGTCACATTTTTGCATCAATCATCATCAAACTTGGTCAGGATGTTTGCCTAGATGATAGCTCGGATGAGTTTGAACATGGGTCATCTGGAATGAAAAACTAGGTCACCGGAGCTAAAAATAGAAAAACCATGTTAACACTCTAGAAGTCACATTTTTGCATCAATCATCATCAATCTTGGTCAGGAAACTTGTCTAGGTCATTGCTGGGAATAAATCGAACATGGGTCATCTTAGATGAAAAACTAGGTCACAGGAGCTAAAAATAGAAAAATCTTGTTAACACTCTAGTGGCTACTGTTGTGATCCAAATATTCTGTTAATTGGTCTGAAAGTTTGTTTTGATGATTTCTAAGTCAAGATCGAACATGGGTCATCTTGGATGAAAAACTAGGTCACACCGCCAAATATGGAAAAACCTTGTTAACATTCATCAAACTTGGTCAGGATGTTTGTCTAGGGGATAGCTCGGGTGAGCTTGAACATGGGTCATCTATGATGAAAAAGTAGGTCACCGGAGCTTAAAATAGAAAAACCTTGTTAACACTCTAGCGGTCACATTTTTGCCTTAATCATCATCAAACTTGGTCAGGATGCTTGTCTAGGTAATTGCTTGGATGAGTTCGAAATCACATGTGAAACTAGGTCACCGGAGCTAAAAATAGAAAAATCTTGTGAACACTCTAGTTGCTACTGTTTTGATCCAAGTATCCTGGAAATTGGTCTGAAAGTTTGTTTTGATGATTTCTAGGTCAAGTTTGAATATGTGTCACCTGGGTAAAAAACTAGGTTGCACTGCTGAAATATGGATAATCCTTGTTAACACTGTAGTGGTCACATTTTTGACTCACCTGTCATGAGACTTGGTCAGAGTGCTTCAAATAAGTTTCCTTTCTTATAAATTGATGTATGATTAACAAATCCTAATATTCCTCTGAATCAAACACAATTATTTACCTCCCGTTAAATACACAATTTTTAAAAATGGCGGTCGCTAATATTACTCAAAACCTGGTCAAATATAAATTTGCCGTAAGTTACGGAAATAAGATCGGATGGTGTGACTTTTTCTTCTTCTATAATAGTTTTTATTTTTAACTCAGGGGATCACTTCTACTGCGCTTTTACGGCGCTTACACGGCGCTCACACTGAAATACAAAAAAGCTTCGTAAAGGCGCCGTGCACACACAGTATAAGCGCAGTAGAGACGCCGCACAATCTCCGTACAAGCGCCATGAATAACTTCTACGTTCATTCGGTGTGCCTATTACGCTTTCATGGCGCTCCTGTTGCGTTGCAAGAGATGCTTCTGAGATGCTACGGCGTCCTTACTGCGATCCAACTGCGCTCTTATTAGAAGGCAAAGTGACGCGTTTGTTTTAAGCATGTTCAAAATGTGCGCCGTCGGTTGGCGTTCTATGCGATGCCACTCAACTCGGCGTTCTTAATTTTTTTGGACGCCGTGAGAACGACTCCCTAGTCTGACAGGGGTTTTAAGACTGTAAACCCCTTAACGTAAGAGCCAATCTGAAGTAAATTTGGTGTTCCTGATCGATTGGATGACCACAGACACAAAAAAAACATTTCTGTAAATAATTGAGACTTGCCAGTATTACGCAAATCGCGGCTTGATCATCATTTTAATAGGCATAACTAAAGATGGGTTTAAAATCTATTTCGATGAAAACGATTATTGTTTTATTTTTTCAGGGACTTGACATTGAAAGTTTTTCCTGAAAATGTTTATACAGGCAGTGACTCCTTGCACCAAATTAAGTTCCTGAAAAAGGATTTAGAAACAAGTACGTTCAAGCCCAAGACAACTTTTTCAGACTGACAGCCATATCCACAGAACCCCATTATTTTTCCCCAATCTGAATATATCCGTTGTTTTTCCAGGCCAAATATTAGTACCGTCCAGTGACCCTTATTGCCTTCGGTCAGGCTTATACATGAACCAACTCCAGGTGTACTTAGATAACTGTGATTTTGAAATAACGCACACTTTCTTCTAAAGAAGTATGCTTTTATAGGGTTAATGCACGTTTTTCCGTGTTATAACATCTGCAGAGTTCCGAGGAACGTTTGGTGCCCGAGCCCGGTAGGGCGAGGGCTCAAACAGTTCCGAGGGACTCTGCAGACTTTATAACACGAAATAAACGTGCGTTGACGCTATTATAGCATACAATTTAAAAACATATTTAATACATAATTAAATCCTTGTGTTCGGACGGTATTAAACCAATTATAAATGTTTTATGTATGCGTTTATTTTTCCGTTACCAACAACTTGGGAAATACAAATGCTCAGAACCGAACGAAATTTCGAATTTTAATTGATTTAACAAAGCTTAACATTGGAGATTTATTTACTTTTTCAACTCAAGAAAAAAAGTAAATTACTCTACCCAAGAAAAAACATGACCCTCAGATAAGCCTAGAATGATTTCAGATTGAGGGTAAAAAAAGATTACTGACATCAGAATCGTTTGGGTTTTTTTTTCAAGCACACAAGTTTATAAAAAAATCAGGCACTAAACATTATTCTCTCAAATAAATATAAAGAGCATTTATCAACATAAACCTTAATAAAACAACATTTTCTCATATTCGTTTTTTGTTATCTTGTTTTGTTAATTAATCGGAGGGTTTTTTAGAATGGCAGATATTTGTTTACATTGACAACTGTCCGTTTCTTAGAAAGGGCGACAACCAAGATAAGCGGCGATGTCCATACGCCGTATTTCCGGCATAGTTACTTGTGTGCTGCTCGCCGTTTTGTGATTGAGACCCTCGAATCAATAACAGGCCAGATCGTCAAGTTTTTTGTTTGTTTACTGGGCCCTGTTAGTATTGCGCATACGTAAAACCGGGCTATAACAAGAGCGCGTGACTATGTTAACACGTCATGGTTTTGGTCTCGTTATAACATGGGCAAAAGAGGGAAAAATAGCCGATTTTATGCTATAAATCTGAGATATCGCAATAAGTCGCGAATACATTCTGTCATTACAAAAAGAAATTAGATAATTCAGTTGTTTTTTTGTATTATAGTGAAATGAAACCTACATCCCAAGATAATAATAGATAAATAAGAATCCTAAATTTCCGCCAAAAGCTTCCTGAAAATGAGATGGCAATAAGAGTTTTATAAGGGTACTTTTTTCGTCGCATTGTTTCGGTGCTCACTGTAACCAGCCGTAGTGGCTGTTTTGTGTCAACGCCTGCTTTTTGTTGATTTTTGTTCTAATATTTATACAATGTCCTTTAAAGTGAAGTAGGAACCATATTGTTGACAAACGTACATGTACATCTCAAACTATTAAGTTAAAACATTTGTTGAGCAGAAGCGTGCCCATTTGGAGATACCCCTTACATTGTTCCGCACCAAACATCTGGTTGTTCCGATCTTCTTGGATCTCCTGCAACAACTTACAATTGTTACCATGAAGCGATCAGGAAAGACTGCTGTGCTACTTGTGAAGCTATAAAGAAAACTAACAGGGCGTATGTAGGTATGTTTTTGCTATGATTTACTCAATATATAACGCGTTTTTAGCTTGACTATACGAAGAATATGGAGAGCTGTCCTAATCGCTGTCGCGTCCATATTTCAGATTAAAGTTTTGGTGCAGTTAAATATTTTTCACTATTTCTTTTTCATTTCTTAAGGTATCAACTTCAAACTTCAAATATATGTTTCTTATCACCAACCAAATCTAATGTGACAAAGTTCATAACTGTAGCTACAATATTTTCAGATTTATCTCCCCTTGAACTTGGAATTTTCCTTAAAAAATACTATGCTTTACTGTTACTTCTTTATTTCTTAAGGGATCAACTTCATACTTCAAATGTATGCACATTATTGTCAACCACAACTTATGTGACAAGGTTCATAACTCTACTTAACTTATGTGACAAGGTTCATAACTCTAGACTATTTTCAGATTTAACTCTCTTGAACTATGAATTTATGTTAACAAATGTTATTTTTTTAACTATAGATCTAATTAAATACTTAATCATACATAATTGAGTTTTTTATTCATAGTTTTGTCTTCCTTACTTGGTCCAGTATTTTGTTAGTGGAGCTTCGCTGTCTCCTGTGACAGCTCTTGTTGCTAAGGATATCATGTTTTGTGCTTTTTAGCTCGACTTTTTTTTTGGAAAAAAGTAGAGGTATTGCTTTAGTCGCAGCGGCGTTGCCGTTCACGTTCCCGTCCGCAGACAGACTTGTACCTGAATCATAACTTTTTTTCTTTCCTGGTGTATTGTGTTCATACTTGGCCACAACAACCCTTGGGACAAGACCTTTCAATAGACAACACTAACCTTGACCTTCATCCATAAATGACCTTGACCTTCAATGTTAAAAGTCCAAATTTTGATTGTTCATGCTGTTATTGGCTGTTACTTTGTTATTTTTGAATGGATTGTCTTCAAACTTGAACAATATAATCTTCAAGGATATCCCTTAAAATAACCAGACAGACCTTGATCTTCACTCATAAATGACCTTGACTCTGAAGGTCAAATTATTGAAATTTTCATTTTTTTTGGCTATTATTGGCTGTAACTTTGTTATTTTTGAATGGATTGTCTTCAAACTTGAACATCTCACTCTTCAAGGATAACCCTTAAAAATAACCAGACAGACCTTGACTTCACTCATTAATGACCTTGAATTTGAAGTTCAAATTAATGAAATTTTCATTGTTTTGGCTGCAACTTGCTGTAACTTTGTTATTATTGAAGGGATCAACTACATATTATAACAGAACATACTTAAGGACAAGACCTTGTTGTTAATCAAACACTTTGGCTCTTTAATGACCTTGACCCTGAAGGTTAAATTACTGAATTTTCTCAGATTTGTGCATTAAATATATATTTATTGTGTGTATATATATATATATATATATATATATATATATATATATATATATATATATATATATATATATATATATATATATATATATATATATATATATATATATATATATATATATAGGTTTGTGAAAATTATTTGCATCTACAAAATACCTTTCAAAAACACTGGATCCCAAGAAGGATACAAGAACGTGGAAAAAATAACAATAAATTTGGAGAAAATAAACGTGTGTTCTGTTTAGTATCAAAAATTGAACAGTTCAATTTTTGATACTATACAGAAAAAACGTATTGAGATTTTGTGCTCGATTGTGTGCACATTATACATGTAATACACCCCTGATGAAGGCATAATACGCCGAAAGTACTTGGGTATTTATACTTTAGCACTGTATGAACGTTTATTTTCTCCAAATTTAATATAAACACGCAATTCTATGAATAGAAAATTCTATACGTGGTGGTGGTGACACGTGGTGGTGGTGACACGTGGTGCTAACACGTGGTGGTTGTGACACGTGGTGGTGTTGACACGTGGCGGTGGTGACACGTGGTGGTGGTGACACGTGATGTTGGTGACACGTTATGGTGTCACGTGGTGGTGTGACATAAGTTTTGTCTATATATTTATATACAAGACGGCAAGATTAAATTTATAAAACGGAAACGTTAAGATTCTGTTCAAACATTTCTTTGTTTGCTTTTAGAGAAAGTAAAAGTAGAGCGTTGCCCCCGCCCGGCGGTGGCTCTTGTTTAATGCTCAAATGGTCTAGTCATTGTCAGAGGACGATTTTTATCTTTTCATTTTGAGCATAATCATTATGTTGACTTTTGCCAAATTTTGTATAGTTTTAAAAACTGGATGGCCTGAATTTATTGATTACGTTTGTGTTGTTTTTTTTTTGTTTTTTTTTTTATGCCCGGGGCATATAGTAATTGAACCGTCCGTCTGTCCGAACAAACATTTTGGGTTTAGGGGCTATATAACAGTAAAGAGAACAAAATAGAACAATAGGTTTATTCCGTGATCAAAGGGTTAATGGGCTAGTAGCCCTTAAGAAAACAAAGAAAATAACAAAGAAAATAGCCCCTAAACCCAAAATGTTGGAACGTCCGTCTGTCTGTCTGTTTGTCCGTACGAGGTTAACCTAGAACGGCAAGCTGGATTTTTCTTAAGTTCAACCTGTCAAGTTACATAACTATGGCTTCCATATTTACAAAGTTATTGCCCTTTTCAGCACTTAGAAAATGAATAATGGTTAACCTAAAACGGCAAGTTGGAAATATCTTAAGTTCTATCTATAGTAATGGCTTCATAATTTCCACACATACTTATCAATACAAAGTACATGATATTGCCTAGTAATATAGCTGTGTCATCCATATTTCCCAGTTATTTCCCTTTTTCCACTTTGAAAATAGGGCCTTGTCTGGTTAACCTATTCCGGCAAGTTGGATTTATCGTAAATTTCTCTTAATTGCTTAACTTATTTAATGATATCTTGCATATTTGGTAGGTGGATACCTTTAATGGTCCTTTAATTTTTTTGTGGAGTAAGTGGTCTTTAGGGCAAAGGTCAATGTCACTGGTGTAGAAAATAAATTTAAACATTTTTGCTCATACAGCCTTTATTTTTTGGTTGATGTCTTTCATGTTTAATACAAACATGCCAAGGGAGGTCCTCCTTCTTTGGGTATAGTAAGAGGTAATTTTGGTCAAGGTCAATGTCACCAATGTCAAGGTCACCGATGTTAAAAATAGATTTTTACAGGTGTATTAACCATATTCTATAGACAGATGTCATTTATAATTTCATTTATAATTGATAGGAACATAAAATTTGATGGATATAGTGGTCAGTTGGGTCAAGGTCACTAGTGCTTAAAATAGATTTTTACACTTTTGCTCATACAGCCTTTATTTATTGACAGATATATTACATATTTGGTAGAAAGATAACTTGCATGGTAATCTTCCTTTTAATTGGGGTAGGGATCAGTGGGTCAAGGTCACTTGGAAAACGGACAAAAGCCCTGCCGGACAAAAGCCCTCCCGTCAAAAAATGACATGGCGGACAAAAGCCCTCCGGTGAAAATGACAGAGTGGACAAAAGCCCTCCCGTGAAAATAACAGGGCGGACAAAAGCCCTCCCATGAAAATGACAGAGCGGACAAAAGCCCTTCCGTGAAATTTACAAGGCTAACAAAAGCCGTCCCGTAACAAAAATAAATATGTATGTTGAATACCTGTGTTTTTTTTCATTGCACTCAACATATTAAAATTGTTACATATATTTCTTGTTGTTTTCAATTGGCCTAAGTATGTGTATGAGCTAGAACCACCTTTTATTCTGAATATACTTTCCTGAAATGTTTAACAAGGTAACTTTTAACACGAATGTTGTTGAAAACAAAGTCACTTTTAAAAGTAATTGACTCATTACAAGGCACATTATAAATGTCTTTAACTTTTAAGTTAGATAATTTTAACTTCTTTCCATCATTTATTACTCTATTAATATTAACTTCATGTAGGAGTAATCCTTCATATCTACGTGAATAAATATACACTAACAGATTTTAGCACTAATTATTCAGATGCCTCTCAGGAATGTGCTCAAGCTCATGCAAACATGGTTGTGCCAATGGAAAATAATAATATTCATGATTACAAATTTAATATAATATGTTGAGTGCATTGAAAAGAAAATATGAACTATTCAACATACATATATGTATTTGCTGCGGGAGGGCTTTTGTCCGCCCCATTATTTTCATGGGAGGGCTTTTTTCCGCCAAGTCAATTTTTACGGGGTGGCTTTTGTCCGCCCTGTCATTTTTACGGGAGGGCTTTTGTCCACCTTGTCATTTTCACGGGAGGGCTTTTGTCCACCTTGTCACTTTTTGACGGGAGGGCTTTTCTCCGGGAGGGCTTTTGTCCTACACTCAGGTCACTTCTGCTAAAAGTAGATTTTTACACTTTTTCCCATACAGGCTTTATTTATTGACAGGTGTATTTCATATTTGATAGGAAGATAACTTGTATGGTATTCCTCCTTTTGATTGAGTTAGGGATCACTGTGTCAATGTCACTAGTGCTAAAAATATATGTTTACACTTTTGCCCATACAGCCTTTATTTATTGACAGATATATTTCATATTTGGTAGGAAGATAACTTGCATGTAATTCCTACTATGAATGGAGTTAGGGGTCAGTTGGGTCAAGGTTACAAGTGCTAAAAATAAATTTTTACACTTTGCCCTTACAACCTTTACTTATTGACAGATTTATTTTATATTTGGTTGGAAGATAACTTGCATGGTATTCTTCATTTGGATGGAGTTGGGGTCAGTTTGGTCAAGGTCATCAATGCTCAAAATAGATTTTAACATTTTTGCCAATACAGCCTTTATTTATTGACAGGTGTATTTCATATTTGGTAGAAATATATAACTTGCATGATATTCTATAGGTGTCAGTGGGTCAAGGTCAAGGGTGCCACATATAGATTGTTTACATTTATATATATTTGATAAAGTTAATACTTCACATGTCATAGCAATGACTTGTCAACTTATATATTTCACAATTACAAAATGCCATGACTCTGTCAAGCTATATAACTTGTGTTTACAATGTTTTGGCAATGTTTCTGTCCATAACTGAGTGAATGGGTAAACATTTTTTGTAATATTGCTACTGACAAGAATCGGAGCCGGGGGCATTTGAGCCGCGTCATGGCAAAACCAACATAGTGCGTTTGCGACCAGCATGGATCCAGGCCAGTCTGTACATCCGCGCAGTCTGATCAGGATCCATGCTGTTCGCTATCAGTTTCTCTACTTGTAATTGGGTTGGTAAGCGAACAGCATGGATCCTGATCAGACTGCGCGGATGCGCAGGATGGTCTGGATCCATGCTGGTCGCAAACCCATTATGTTGGTTTTGTCATGACACGGCTCATTTGTGTTTGACAAACACGTTCTTGTTTTTTGTTGTTTTTTTTTTTTTGTTTTTTTTTTTCATAATTCTTTTCATTGAAGGGCTAGGTACGTTTTATGTCGATTTTGGCCCATCGGCAAAAAATATTCAAAATTTGATATATCAAAATTAAACTATATTTCTAACAAACGAAGCAAGATTGAGTCATTTGCTAAGACAAAACGTTATAATAAATCTAAACAACCTTTCAAAAAAAAAAAAAATACTACAGTTTGACGTCATCAACGCATCGCTTCGAGTAATTAGAAATATAATGACGCATATGTATTTTCTAAATTGTTTATCGTGTAATGCAAAGGAGATGATGATACATTTGATGTACATTTCTACTGTTCAATAACGATTGCAGACATACATAATTAGTCACTGTGAGGTATATTTAAGCAGACAAAATCGTTAGGTATTTAATATTTCTTATTTTTATGTAAATATTACATATAGTTAACGATTAACGCAAATAAAAGCATATGTCGTGCCTTAAGGGTACCTATGTTAAAAAATGAGAGGGTACCTGTGATATAAAAATTCAAATGAAGCGAGGTAGCCCTTGCCGCTGTAATGCCGAAAGTAGGGTGTTTTTATGAATTTTACATTTATTTTTGACAATATACAGCCATGTGTTTGATGATGATTATATATGTAAATGGACATTAAATATGTATGATGCATATATAATCAAGCCACAGGTTCATATCAGTCCGAAAAAATATGTCGAGGTGATGGGCGAGGCAAGGCATGTCGATTTTTTGTAGCTTATTGTGAAGTTGCAGTAAATTAAAAACGGGCACATGACAAATCAGCACATAAATAAAAAATTCTACTGTTCCGTGGTATTATATGTTATTTTGTTTTGGAGTGATATATGTGGATATATTACCTGTTAAGATTTTATATCACCCGAGCCGTTAATAATTTTATTACAATTCCCCTGCCGAGTTAAGACGATTTTAATATAAATCATTGCTACTTCAAATGAAACGTCGAAATAAGATTCCCTTTAGGGTACCCCTTCACCACAACATGACGTCACATAAATACATGACGTATTTTCTTTCGAACCTGACGAATGTAAACAAGAGAAAAGGAGTAGTCTGTTGAACGCACTTTTTTGGAATTAATATCAAGCTTTCACAATGTCATATTTGTTTTCAATACTGATGAGAATATGTATCATAACTCTACTTTGGTAAATATTTATCATTTGACAGTTAAAAAGTGTTTTTAAATCGGAATTTACACCGCGTAAAATCGAACCGTACGCGCATCATCTCCGCGCATGTTGTTTACAACGTTGGGTACCAAACGGGGAAATTTAGTGTGTATATTACCCGTCTGGCTCGGTTATATCAATTTCTTTCGGGTGATCAATATCCAATCAAAAAGGCGGAAAAAATCTGGAAGGGTAATAAAGGGTAATAAACTACGTGTCATACCTCCATTTCTTTCAATTAAATTGAAATTTTACTGGATTGTTATCCATCGCTGGTTTGTTTTTAGCAGAGAATATGACCTGTGCATGTGCAAAGAGGGTACCGTTTGAGCAGATTTCGTCAGCGTTTATAAATGAGTTTTATACTTGGGATGACGTCATTACGCTGCTTAAGGATTGGCGCCGTTTTGTCAAAATTTTAATTGATATGGATCAAATCCTTGGTGTTAGTGTATGTGAGATATTATTTTGGTACTGTATGAAAAGAAAACATTATCAGAACTGAAAATATAAATTAAAAATGCTTTTTGTGCCCCCACTTTAGATTTATCATTGTCCGTCTTTACGTCCATCCGTCCGTTCTCTTTTGTGTTGCGCGTAGCTCAAAAAGTATTTGACCAAGAGTCATGCAACTTTAGAGAAATATTGATCAGCATGTGTAGTTGTGCACCTGTGTATTTTCGTGTGGATATATTTAGTATTTTTAAAGTTATTGCCCTTGATTTAGTAAAAATTTACAATTTTCAACTTGTGTCGCACGTTACTCAAAAAGTATTTGACCTAGTGTCATGAAACTTTATAGAAATGTTGATTAGCATGTGTAGTTGTGCACCTGGGTATTTTTGTGTGGATATATTTAGTATTTTTAGATTTATTGCTTTTGACTTAGTAAAAATTTGCAATTTTCAACTTGTGTCGCACATATCTCAAAGAGAATTAAGCACATGTAGCCTAAAAAATATTTGACCTAAAGTCGTAAGATTGGCAAAACAGTGGAGTGTGGAGCACCCGTGTCCTATGGACACATTTCTAGTTTATCATTGCTTTAAAATGTTTTGTTAAGTGTAAAATCGAGGTTGAACAAATAACAGCCGCCCCTAACGAGTGTTTATTGGCAGTTTAACACCGGTTTTTTTCTTCTTTGTCTAAAGTGACAAAATCACGTGGAGTGTTAGAATGTAAGTTTAATACTGACTTTATTGAGGAACTCGCATAATATAATTTTTTCAATAAATAAAGCAATAAACTTACACAGATATAATCATATTTTTGTCACATACCAAAAATAAAACCTGTTTAAAGTAAAAAGTAACATTTTTCATGGATGCGCCTAAAGTATAACGCCAACATTTAACGTGTCTTAACGCTACATGTTTGTACAACGCATATGACATCACGTCAAAATATATGCTCGTCCTTGCAATACCATTTTTACGGAGTCGCGAAATTTATTTTTATAAACCACCGAAAAGCATGTGATAAACTTCTTTATCACATAAACCGTGGCACAGGAGTGTAATTAAGCCATTTATCACATAAACCGCGGCGCAAAAAAAAGTGTAATAAAGCCATTTAATAAAAACGATATTAGATCTACACTTAAGAAATAATATACCCCAAACAGTGATTTTATCGCTCAATAACATCACTGTTTGGAGTTCGGATGCGAGGAAGTATATCACGAGGGCGTAGCCCGAGTGATATTATGATGCGCATCCAAACGACACCGATACAATCACCGATTTGGATATATTATTTCGATTCTAACACGACATTAACAATAAATCTTGTCGTACCTTATAATAAGCTAAATTGCACCAGATTTTTTTCCGTACTTATTGTCAGCGCGTCGCATTTTTAATAGTTACGTCACATGTATATAATGATTACGTCACAAGTCTAATATAGAACGTCAACAGTGATTTTGTTGCATAATAATACACATTTCGGTTCTTCTATGTTCAATAGGGAAAATTGCGGGTCGTGTTAGAATAGACGATATTACACTAGTGTAATAACACTTTGACGTCACGTCATTTGCACTATAAACATAGCGTTAAAGCGCGCTAATGTTAGCGTTACACTATAGGCGCGTCAAAGAAAAATGACTCTTGTTAACAGTTTACTGTTCTCATTTTATATATGTGATAAATAGAATATTATTTATCCTGTCACTTGTATCAATTTCGGCCCGATAACAAGGTGCCGTATATTTTTACTGTTCTACGGCACTTGATCACGTGGTATGCATGTTGGCCGGACTACTTTTCAATAAGAAAATATAAAATCTGTCGTTAAATCTTCTGTGTGTAGAATAACGAATTTTGGAAACGTTGATAAAACTTTGTTTGTTTATTTTATTTCACTCTATAATTTTTCAAGCGAAATAAAAATTATTAAAAGTGAAATAAATGTAAAACTTAACTCGTTTGCGACATTAAAATAGCGTACTTGATTTGATTGTTTTGCACGTGCTGTTTAGCGCTACATTGTGACGTCACGTAAACAATACTTTAAACGTCTATACAGCGTCAACGACTGAATAAAAGATATTTGTGTTCGAATTCATTTTCTTAGTTAGACCATTTTCTTTCATTCTAGATAGTTTTCACAACAAAATTCGACAAAAAATTGTTTTTATTTATCACATTTTTCAAACAAAATGGCGCGCGCCCTCAAGGGAGATAATAAGAAGGGCGAGTGCATTGTTGTAGAAAAAAGCACGCTTCGGGCCTTCTTTCTTTATATAGAAACATTTCCGATAGAGTGATTAAAGGTAGTTTGCCTAATAAAATTCTTTAAAAAAACGGTGACAGGATAAATAGAATAATAGATTGGTGCCGTGGATGGAGAAAGTTTATCTGGCTCTGCTCCGGAATTTATTGGGTTCGCCTTCGGCTCACCTAATAAATTCCTCCGCCTCGCCAGATAAACTTTCTCCATCCACGGCACCAACCTATTATTCTCTATATTCGTGTTGATTCAATACTAAATTTATTGAACTCGTTGAATAAAACAATATTAGGCTTGCATAATATGATTTTATTCAACTCTTTCAATAAATTTAGTATTAAACCTACAATCATTCAATATCCTCTATTTAATAAAAACGATATTACACTTAGTGTAATAACACTTTGACGTGACGTCATTTGTGTTATAAAGAAAAATAGCGTTATTAAAGCGCGCTAATGTTAGCGTTGCACTATAGGCGAGTCAATTAAAAAATTACTCATTTTAACAATTTACTGATCTTATTTTATATATGTGATAAATTTCTTTTTAGATTGTGACTATGGAGATAAAAAGTCATATTGTGTAGGAATGTCATTACAACTGTGTCGAAATAGCTTTAAAGTTTGCTGTAAAACATGCCAAGATATACGATTAGATATTCCAGGTAAAATAAATTTTACTTCATTCCTATTTTGCATTTACGTTTAACCTTTCTAAAACGTACTGTTTTAAGCTATGTTAAGATGTCTGTAATTAGTAGGATACTTGTCCTTTATAAAAGTTATTGCAAAGTTCCTCAATTAACAATAGTGTTTGAAACTTTCTAAAAATGAGGATTACACAATCTCTAAAAACAGTTTCAAACACTTGACACAACATTTCATCACATTAGTGCTGAAACTGATTAACTCCAATTGATGTTAAAAGAAAGTTAACCTCCTGCTTCACTTATGTGACGTGTTGTGACAGCATTCTTCGTATTGTAAACATCAAATTGAATAAGTGTAAGTTTAATACTGAATTTATTGAACGAGTTGTATAAAATTTTATTATATACTTGAGAATATTGAGAAATATTGATGAAATAAAATGTGTCTTTCATTTTCCATACTTTCACTGTGAAAAAAAAATGTTTCACTGTGAAGTAATGTTCCGTTTTTTTCATTGGTGTCTTGCTGAAACACGTTTTTTTTTCAAATTGTAATGTCACAAGAGCAAAATGTATATTATAAACAGATAATTCAAGTTTTTCCTATAAATAAAGGATTTATTTTCATCTTGTGGGAGGAAAACAAACTTACTGACGTGATGTCTTAAATGACGTCACGTTGTATTATTATTTGGCACACTTTCCATTTACCATTAGATTAAAATGTCTTTTTAAACGTTTCTTTGCATATAATAAAAAGAACCTTTGTTTACTTCAATGTCATCGTCGGATACCCACGGCCGAACCATTAACATTTGATTGCATGTTATGTAACATGTTTATCAATCGTGGGTATCCGACGATGGTTCAATGTTAGATCTGAATATATGTCACCGAATAAGAACCAAAATGTATATTTCACGGTTGGCGCAGCCTCGAGTGACATATGAAATTCTCGTGTTCACAAAAATAATTATCATATTTCACTCGTGGCTACCGCAACTGAGGAAATTTTTATTTTCATAACACTCCTGTTTCTACAGAAAAAAACTTGAATATCCTCTATATATTAAACTAGCCTCTGGCAAGCATTATATTATTTTATTCACATTATTTTATTCAACGAGTTCAATAGATTAAGTAATGAACTTACACGAATTTAATATTCTATTTATCTTATACCACAAATTAAGATCGTTCGGAGTGAAAAAGAATCAGTTTTTCATTGACAGGCCTATATTAGTAAAACGCTAACGTTTTAGTGCGCGTCATAACTCTATGATTATGTAATGAAAATGACGTCACGTCAAAATATTTGCACGTGTTTACCATTAGAAATAATTACATATATCCATATTTGTGTCCCTCTCATTTAAGGTAATGTAAATATTCTCGTATAATCATTCAATATAAATAAACGTTACAGAACAAAATGTTAATTTTATCTATATTTTTCGGACTTGAGCAAAGATCCTTGTTCACAAAAAAAGAAGAAAAAAAAGATTACAATACATAATCTAAACGCAAATACATGTAAGCAGATCTTACAATCGTCACACCAAAATATATGCTCGGATTCAACTCGTATTTATTCAACTCGTTCGATAAATTCAGTATTGAACTTACACTCAGCAAATATCCTCTATTTATCACATCCTAATGCCGCGATTGCGACAAGTTGTAAAGAAACTTTACAATTGAAATGTAAACTAGTGTTATTGAAAATTGCTATAGAGTTTAAAAAGATATTATAGGTAAATCAAGGTATTATGTTTCGTTGACTATTGTTTATTTCAGGCTGTCCTTGGGGTGATGAATATACTGACTGTACTCAGAGTCATTGCACCAATGATTTTTCGAAATGTTGCCAAACCTGTGCCGCAACTAATACAGCTTTAACGACAGCCGCTACTTCTACGAAAACGACAGTAAATCGAGCCGCAGTACGACAACAGTAAACTTTACCGACAGCCGCTACTTCTACGAAAACGACCAGTAAACCTTTATCGACAGCCGCTACTTCTACGAACAACGACCAGTAAACCTTTATCGACAGCCGCTACTTTACGACCGACCAGTAAACTTTATCGACAGCCGCTACTTCTACCAAAGCGACAGACTCTCCTTCAGCAACGGGAACTATTAAAACTACAGCAAAAACTGCTGATACTACTACCACGACCAGTGAGCCTGTCGCAAGAATTTCTACAACAAATACACTCATTATATTGAATTTCATCATTCATCATGTAATTATAGGCTTATTCATTGGTATCTGAACATTATCTATAATGAAAAAGAGTTTTGTTTATATACACATAACATATCATAAACATAATACAACAACTTATTAATAGAATAACAACTAAAATAGTTAAAGATTGATATGAAAATGATAAAAACTTTATAAAATAGAAAGCACATACGATGATAGGACTTTTAAAAGTTAAACCTTTAAAAATATAATCTTTCTCATAGAATTTTAGCAAATGTTGGCAGTTTTTAGTTAATTCCCAAAGAAAAAGTTTTTAAAAGAGCACTTTAATCAAAAGGTTAAAAAGGTAGGATAGCGAACCTCGTTGTTTTTATCATTTTTTTCTTCAGTAAAATCCATTTTACCATGCAGAGCTTAAGAAAATTATCTGCTCTACTTTAAATATTCATTCTTTGCCGCTGTAAAATAGGGGGTCTTGTAGTTAAGAGTAATGCAAAAAAAAGCAACATTCAAAACAATTGGATGAAAATGCACACGAGTGAAAACATAATAGCTGGTGTTTACGAATGAAATATATTTAAATCTTATATGTAAAACAAAAAAAAAATCTTTTTATTTCATGCTCTTTCAGTGAGTTTAAGTATTTTTTACTGATTTCGCCGCGTAACGTCATGCATTCTCCTTTGTGACGTCATCACATCATGACGTCACATCATCAATTTTGAAATATAGTTCTGTTAAATTTCTCTAAATTTGTTATATTTTTAACATGATGTATGGTGACATCGACTTTCTTTTCCTAAAGAAGCAAAAATTTACGCATGATAGCATTTATTTCTGCCTGTTATTCCATTTAGTAATGATTTTTTTTCATCCACATTCAGATATAGTCCGGCTACAGTGAAAATTATATTTTTATAAATTTCACTAGTGGTTTATCAGAATATAATCATCTGATATATTACAATAAAACATTGGAAAGCATGAAAAAACCACTTCGTCAGTTTTCAATCTTAATGATATCAAATCGAGCCTTTAGATAAAAAGTCGTTTGCACTGTTGTCATTGATCTGTAGGTGTCCATGTGAAAGGCGATGCTAGATTATATATATTATTACATAGCACATTCAGTAATAACTTTAGCAAATCTGTAAGTCATTTGCTAAAAAAAGGAAATGTAGGTCGTCAACAAGATAGCTTTATTTTGAAAAGCATGTCATTTCATAATCTCTGGATTATTGTCATTGGTTTTATACAAAAAAGCCCATGGTTGAAATGAACTTTCATACATTAAATCTTTACAAAATAAATACAAACATACTTTGAGTTTTCACTTATTTAAAAAGTTATTAGTTATTATTCAAACCATATTTTCACCATTTTCAGTTTACCCCTTAAAGGGTATAAAGCTATATTTCATGAAATATATTTATAACACAATCTTATGGTCGATGCTTGAAAGAGATTTTAACATAGAATGTCCCTGTAATTGGATACTCCTGAATACTACACGTAAACAGAATAAAATATTGCAGAACAAACTATGTAAGGATAAATCAATTTAGCAGTGATTTTATAATACGTCATTTGCTTTTAAAGATATTTACTAACATATCTATTTCATATAAGCATTTCATACAAGCATTTTGGAAGTTTTTCTTTTTCATTTAAACAACAACTTTTGCAGCAGATCTAAACATAGCTTTATACACTTTAATTATCATTGTGATTTGTGAAACTCTATTTGTTTTAAGTCATAAATGAAAAAAAACAGGGTTTAAATTGTCAAACGTACTGACAGTAACGCTGTGCTAATAAAATAAAAATAGAAATAGTAGTTGTAAAGAGACTATTGAAAACATATTATTTCTGTTGTAAATTTGCAATAAAAGGTGAAAATAAAAGAGCTTCTGAATGAAAATACAATGTGACGCCTTTGCTTTTTAAACTTCATTCAAAGAGAAAGGGAATTCGGTCGATGTACATTTAAAGAAGAATATACATTCCTAATTTGATTATACTAACTCTGAATTGTGCTTCACGAGAACATCAACATCAAGAAAAGCTAAATACTATTTTGATTAAAGGGTGGGGATGGGGCTTAGATGACGTAGATGGTACTAGCCTAAAAGGATTTCAAAATGGCAGCGCCCTATTAACTGAGGATTTTTCCCAGACTCGTTAGATATATAATTTTGAATGTGACTTTAATTTATCCACATCATACATTTATCTAAGAGCTCTACAGCCCTCGCGGGGCCTATGACCCCGCTCGGACTTTATTCGTGCCGATTCAACACTTAATTTATTTAATTTGTTGAATAACTAGAGGATATTGAATGAGCGTATGTTCAAGGGGGTGAATCACGCTATTCGTTACTCAAACAAACAAGATGGCGGATGCAGCCGAAAAGTAAGTTTTTCCCTTTCTTCTGAAATTCGTGATGTTCTTGTATAAAGGTACATAAAATAACCTTCTACACAATTTTCCTGGCACACAGGATTTTATTTCATGATGTTTCGTCCCGCACTTCATCTGAAATACGCGTCACCAGATTCGAAGCGAGAGAATTTTCCACCGGTTTGATTCGTTTGAGTGAAATATGGAATATAATTTCACGAAACATTGAATATAATTTCACGAAACATGATAAAATGCAACATATTTTTTACGAGCCGGAACAGTCATGTTGAGTGAAATTCAAATTCAAAACACTCCACTGATTTTGTCACTATAGACAAAGAAGAAAAAAAACGGTGTTAAACTGCCAATAATCGCTGGTTAGGGACTACTTGTAAATGCGGCTGTTATGATTTCACCCTCGGTTATATAGTTTACAAAGCCTTTTCAAACAACAATAACAGGCACTTTTATTCATATTTTCAGTTCTTATAATGTTTTCTTTACAAACAATACCGAAATATTATTTTATTTTACACATGAAATATGGTGCTATATTAGTCAAATTTGTAAAAAATAAGTATGAAATATAAATATGATAGTGGCCGGAGCCAAAACTCATGTTTTCTAAAGGGACTTCTTTCGACATTTTGGTTTAAAAAATCTGATAAATAAAAAATTGTTTGTTCTACCAAAATATCTAGAATGATAGAAAATGTATCACTAAGAAAATGAAATCGAACACCAATATCTTTAATTCTTCAGTCATTAACGTTGTGCAGACGTTTAAATAGTTGTTTACGTGACGTCACAATGTAGCAACCAAACATCGCGCGTAATTAAGATTTAATATATTACTGCGCGCTGTACAATTGCAGGTGTGCGTAGCAAGCAAGGGGATTTTTTAACCATTTTTCTTTGATAATGAAATTAAATAAAAAGGTTATTTTTTTTGTTTTTCGTTAAATATTGGTATTATGTATATTTTCACTCAACATGATAAAGTGTCACACATTTTTTACTCGCTGTCCCGGCCTCGTAAAATATGTGGTATTTTTTCATGTTTCGTGAAAATATATTCCATATTTCATCAAATAAAAAAATATCCTCTTATTATTTAATTTACCCATGAAATATGGTGCCTATATCAGTCAAATATATTCATATTTTAAAAAAATAAATATGAAATATAAATATGAAGGCGGAAGAAGTACCTTAAAATAAATATATATTGCATATAAGATTGAAATTTATCACACACCCGTGCCGATTTTTGCGACTGTTTTAAGTTATACTATTGGCGCGTCAATGAAAAATGACTCTTATTTCACTTTAAACCAGACAGTCTTTTTATTTTTGGGTATGTGTAAATAGAATATTAAATTCGTGTAAGTTCATTACTAAATTTATTGCACTCGTTTGAATAAAAATATATAATTTTATTCAACTCGTGCAATAAATTCAGTATTGAACTTACACTCATTCAATATCCTCTATTATTATATATACTTATAAATGAAATATTGAGCAATATTGTTTTAAAATAAAATGAGTATTTTCATTTTCCGTATTTTCTTCTGTAAAATTTTTAAATTTTTCACTGCAGTGAAATATATTTTCCGTATTTTCACTGGTTTCTTGCCGAACTTCTTTCTTCTAAATTCAGCCAAAAAAAATTCAAGGGAAAAATCTATCAATTGTAATGTTAAGAAAAGAAAACTGTATATATTCAACAGAAAAATTCAAGTTTTTTTCTATAAAAAAAAGGATTTATTTTTCATCTTGTGGTATGAAAATTATTATATTTCACTCGTAGGTATCGCCAATCATTGAAATATTTATTTTCATACAAACACATACAAAACAAACAATACATACAAAAAATAAAGACCGTTTAAGGTGAAATAAGAGTCATATTTCAATTGATGCGTTATAAGTATAAAGTAAAATTTAGGGTTTTAAAATATTTGTATAAGCAATGAGTAGTCAAAAAAATATGCAGGCGTGAATACCATATTTAGGGGTGTAAAACCGGGACCTTGGGGA